>NC_057767.1:37813283-38113283 GCF_010389155.1 Erigeron canadensis
ACTTTAGAAAATCTACCCACCAATTTGTATGTATAGCTGTTTATTACAACCCACAACATTAATGAAAGCTATCAGACCTGCGTGTGAGGCTTTTCCCCACCGCGTTCCACACCCAAACGTGGTCCATGCCATCCACATTGCCCCTCGATCGCGTTCCAACTAGTCAAAGGGGATACCGGACCAAAACACGCCCAAATTGCAATTGTTTTTTTGAGCTTTCCTCTTCCCCATGCTACCACGGCTCCTTTGACTAACTTTTTTGCTATTTTGTTTTTTTATTTATTTAACCTTAGTCCTCTTGTTTTCCTATATAAACCCACCCTTTTCACCATTTTCTTCTACACTACCATATATCATCAAAAAAAAAACACCACACTTTATTCTTTATATTTCCATATCTCAACAATCCTTGTCGTCAAGCGAGAGTTCGACCGATAGCTCATCCGATAGTTCGAGTGGTTCATCCAGCTAGACCGGCCATATCGAAGGCGCCATCTTGGCCGTGAATGCTATTTCGCCGCCGTTCGCGCGATGATGATGATGAGGATGACGATGATGACGATGAGTTGTAAGACCGCGGTTTAAGAGACGGTTACTATTGTGGTAGGCGTCAAGAAGACGAAGCTCGACTCATGCGTAACTATTTTGTTGACGAACCGATTTACAATGCAAAATGTTTAGGAGGCGCTATCGTATGAGTAAGCGGTTATTTCTCCAAATATGTGATGATTTAGCAGCCGAGTATCCATTTTTCCAACAAAGATATGATGGGTCGGGGAAGCTTGGTTTCTCAACCAAGTTAAAGTGTACATCGGCGCTCCGTCAATTGGCATATGGCACTAGTGTTGACACATTTGACGAGAACTTTGGCATACAGAAAGAACCTCACGTGACACACTAGAACACTTTTGTACCGGTAGAATTCTTTTACTCAAAACGTTTATATTATATATAGTTTTTAGGTAGTTTAAATTATATATACTTTATAACGTAGTTATAGTTTATATAGTTTTTAGGTAGTTAAAATTAATATATACTTTATAATGTAGTTATATTTTATATATTTTTTAGGTAGTTTAAATTAATATATACTTTATAATGTAGTTATACTTATATATAGTTTTTAGGTAGTTAAAATTAATATATACTTTATAACGTAGTTATAGTTTATAACGTAGTTGTAATTGTATATAAATAGGCATAAGGGAACTATACGGTAGTACTTACCTACGTAGACCGACTTGGAGTGATCTCCAACGGATTTACGAGGTCCATGAACAACGCCATGGTTTCCCGGGCATGATTGGTAGCATTGATTGCATGCATTGGACCTGGGATATGTGTCCTAACGCATGGCGTGGCACTCATACTTGAGGCGATATTGGGAAATCATCGTTGATGCTTTAGGCAGTTGCGTCTTATGATTTGTGGATTTGGAACGCATATTTTGGGATGCAGGGGTCCAACAACGACATTAACGTTTTTGAAGCCTCGCCTTTTCTTGAGGAGCTTATATCTGGTTTGGCTCCTACAAGTTAGTTTTAAAGTACATTTTTAAATTCGTTCTTTTGTTTATATTAAGTGTATAATTTGTTAATTTAACATTATTCTCTACTTTATATAATTTGTTCATTTATTATTATTTTTGTAGCTTCATTTTATGCAAATGACAACTTTTACAAGTCCGGATACTATTTGGGAGATGGCATCTACCCGGAGTATGCAATTTTCGTCAAGACTTTTACCGATCCAATTGACAACAAAAGAGTTGTTTAAGAAGAAACAGGAATTAGCAAGAAGGATATCGAAAGAGCGTTTGGTGTATTGAAGAAGAGGTGGAAGGTTATTAGTAATCCTTCACGATATTGGGACAAGGATAAGATGCAATCCGTGATCTACACTTGTATCATCCTACATACATGATTTTACAGGACGAGGACAAAGCTTTCTGTCAAGACTACGACCCGGAAGACCCTTCTTTGGACCCGGAGTACTGGACACAAGAAACTCCCATGGAGCAACGGATCAAGAACACGCATGCGATCAAAAGTGGAGAAACCCACAACATGCTCATGGCGGATTTGGTGGATCAAGTATGGACGACCCGTTCGCGACAAGATGAAGCCGTGCCCGACCTCAATGAATACGTTAGCGATGATGACGCTTAGTCTTTTTATTTATGTAACGGGACTTAATTTTTATTTTATTTGTATGAACTTTTTTATGTGTTTAATATGTAGTTTTCATAAATAATAATAATAATAATAATAATAATAATAATAATAATTACTTAATTATTACATGATGACACATGGCAAAAGACCCCCACTAACTTAAGATGCCTCACACCCCTAGTTTTGGAGAATGCCTACTATGGTGACATGGAGCCATGTGGCCAAGACCCCTCACCCATGGAATACCTCATACCACTTAGTCTCAACACCCAATTTGTTTTTTTTTTTCCATTTCTTACAAGTAATATATAACTTTCTAATTTAAGATATTAACATAAACAAGTATAAATATAATATTTACTTTTGTATCTTATATCATCTTTAAAGATATGCAAACGATTACTTTGGAATTCATTTTAAAACATCAACATAACTATGTAACTAACCAAAAACAATACTATTTTATATTAATCTATGTTCAGACTGAATGAATTGAAACCAACATTATAAATGTGACGGTTCAATGATATTACGTCTATACACTATATAAATCCCTACTTAGATTTTTCTAAAACTATCCTATGTGGCCTCTCTAACTATGCAAAAAAGGGCTGAAATCCTATGTGGCGTTTTTCTACCTTGAATGGTCATACGGTTATTGGTAAAGTAGCGGTTATGATAATGGGCCATGCATTCAAACTATGAAATTTTATTGTGAGGAACGGTTATTCACAATAACTAAGCCCTCTTTTTACTCTAGAAACCAATTCATCGAATTATATTCTTACATCCCCCATTTTCTCATGATCAAAATCTACCACTTTTCATCAGAATATCTGACCGATGTAGGGGAAGTTCGTATCTATATCTATATATATGTTATAATCTGATATGTTATGTGTAAGCAATTATGTGTGATTTTTTTGATTAGTCGTTGAAAATTAGGGATTGATTGAGATAATGGCTAGAAAGAAGATTAGCAGTTCAAAGTAGAAAAATAATCTAGATTATGCTTTTGTTTGATTTCTGGAAGGATAAATAATCTAGGCATATTAATGATTTGTATTTCCTTTGTTATAGGGATGTGAAGAATTGATGGCTAAAGGACTATCTATTGTCGAAAAAATGGCGATTAATTGATGTCTAAGGAAATGGTTGGGTCTTCAATCAAATGTAATGGCAAATATACTCTCTAGAATTGGTGTGCCTGACATACTCGAGAATGCCCAATAAGTGTGCACTACTTTGCGTTAAATCTATAAATCCCGCTATACGGAGGGTTGTTTCAATGGACTCATCATATCCAAAGAGAGGTCTGTACTAGAGGAAATTTGTAAGCATGTTGTGGATAGAAGCCAGGGCCTGATGGTTAATATCTCTACCAAGGACTTTTGCGATAGGTATGCGAGCTTATTCTTTCTTTGAGTTGTGTTGTAGCTTTAGAATAACCATCTGCTTTTATATTGCATACTGATTCATCTCGTCCTACTACTTTGATTTCTAAGTTAACTTATCTAATATATTTCATAATATCACTAATAGTTACCTTTTTCAATGATTTTCTGAACGTGTATTTATTAGTTTTATAATTTCAGGAAGTTTCTAAAAGCAAAATGTTAGGAAAGCTAAAAGAGCCATATATATGTCTGATGAATACATCCTTATTTATTTAACTCTTAGTTAATATTTTGTACTCTAAGTTTCTCCTCGAGTGATTTCAATGTATATGTTTGAAACAATGTTATGCATTAACCGAAGGTGATTTTAATGTATATAATTAAACAATTGTTTAATCATATACTTCCCTTTATATTCGGTTATGCAACCCTTTTTTAACTTTATATCTTAATAATATATTTAAATGACATTCATTCATTTTGCTTGATTTAGTCAGAGTTATCTTAGATTCGAATTTTGATATTTTGAAACGCTTTTCTTGTAGTTAGACGAACACTTTCCCCGTCCTATGAAAGAATTTGTTTCATTGTGTTTAAAGAAGCCTCCTGCTGAGGTACAAATTGTGTTTGTAAGAACTATAAATTACGAGAATAGCAACATATTTTCATTTTTTTTACCAGTCACAACAATCATGAGGTATATTAAATTATTGTTATCCATAGTAAATAGACAATTTATGTTTATATGTACTTAATTTAGGTTTATATATATATATATATATCTATATGAACTATAAGTAAGATTTTTCTGTTTTCACATAATTGGAATGAAATTGACACAATTACTAATTGGAAATAGGCCATCTTTCTATATGAGTAACCGTGTGATTATAGATATAGATGGATCATCAGTGGATAATGATTTCCAAGTCACCTAACACTTTAGCTTTGTCATTTGTGGTCAAGAAGTTACTGTTGTTATCATTTCACTTGAATATATGTTCTTATATGTTTGCAGGCTTTTCCTTGCCATAAAGACCAATCTCTGCTTGACCTTTAGACAAGGTACTCCAGATTTGTTTTTTGGTTAATATGACCGAAGAGTCAATATGTGGAAGGAAGTAGACAGATCCTATATAACAACATTATTTGGTCACCAGAGTGATCATATGTGGGAGACATTCAAGAGGTGTGTTGTCTAATACTGTGTTACTCAATTAAGACTGTATCTTTCGTATTTATATTCAATCAGGTAGATGTGCTCGAATCTGGTTATCTAAAAATGGTTCTCCTCTTATGATGCCTGTATTTTTATAAGGATTTCTAAATCAGATTTATAGCAATTAATCTGAAGAATTGAAGATTTATTTCTCAGTTTCTTTTGGTTCATGATCTAATTTCTAGAAAGGGGATAGTTAACAGCAAGTTGTCATGCGCAGCCTGAAGGTTGTAAGGACGAGTTGAGAAAGATCTGCAGAACATCATGAATGGCTGAACAATTGAAAATTTTGATATCCTGCCATGCTGGCAAGTTTAGTTAATTTTCCATATGGTGCAGGCTGCTAAATTTTCCAAATGGTATGCCTATTAATTTCACAATTACTGTAAGTTATAACGGGTTAGTACAATCTTATATTCACCAACTTGACCCATAACTTTATAAGCTTATTTATTTGACCCGTTTAAGATTGACAACAACTCCCATCTACCGTTGATGTAACCGGCTGAAGTTTCTAACGCTAATATCACCTTCTTATATCAACTTCATTTAATAGAAAGGTCTTGTGGGTTCCTTCGCAAGTCGCAAATAACTCTGTTCTTCCACGATGATGATTGAGACAACGACAATGATGATGAAGATATTGAAATTGACAGCTACTGAATACAAGAGTTCAATCGACATACATGCTGGAAAGGGAAAGGATGGTTTAGATGGAAAGGCTAAAAGTGGATACTAATAAGTAAGATGTCTTAGCTTAAGTGAACACAATCTTGAGAAGGCAGCACAAACTCATATTGTCAGGTATTAGATACTTTGTCAAGCATTATTAGTACATACATGATACTAGGAGCATTTCTACGTATAGTAACTTCTAAATTTTGATTTAAGGAACTATATGATTCAAAGTAATACATTCTTTAGTGGTAGTAACTGAAAACTTCTTACTATAAAGCAAGTAAAAGAACCATGAATCTGTGTTCTATTAAAGTATATTTTCATTTTATGTTGTCGGCGTTAAATATGACTGGGTATATAGGGAAGCCTTAGGAAAGCCAGAGGTGGTTAAAATAGTGGCGTGTTGGGAAATGGGTTTGTGTTAAAACGTGTAACTGCAAGTTTGAGTCTTTAAAATTCTACAATTAAATAATGTGTTAAAGACGATTAAAAACCTCTCCACAAAAAGCAATTCAGGTCATCTCAACCTGACCCGCTTCAACCCATAAACTTTACACCTGTTTTTACAAGAACCCCTTTGACCTATATCCTGCCTAGGCCATTTTGCTACCTGTAGATTATCTACGTGTATTGTTTTGTAATATAATTACTTTTTTATAGTAAAGTTTAAATCGACAAAAGTTTATTAGTATCCACTTTTAGCCTTTCCATCTAAACAATCTTATGGTAAAGTTTTAATCTTGACAAACCTGTTTTTGTGAGTCTCAATAGAATGTAATAATTTTGTTTTGTATAAATTTTATGTGAGTCTCAACAAAAGTTTTTTTTTTTCTTTTAATAATGATATTGTTTTGTATAAATTTTATGCGAGTCTCAACAAAAGTGTTTTTTTATAATGATTTTCTTTTGTATAAATTTTATGCGAGTCTCTACAAAAGTTATTTTGTTATAACCAAGTACTTAACGTTTTTTTTTCTAGATTGATCTATGCAGATTAGTTAGCTTGTGCTATCATATTTTATTAATTTTTAGTTATGTTTTAGTGTTTCTTTGGATTTGAAGATATTCCAGTTGAGTTTGTTTAAAGCATTAAATGAGGTTATATTCATGAAAACATCTACAAGAAAACTTGCGTAGACCATGGAGGAACAGAATGCAGTCTCATGTTTAGGCTATAGACTAGGGACCTAGCTTATGCTTTTCTATGTAAAAGTCAAATTATTTCCGTATCGATAAATGCATTTAGCAAAGTTGTAGCAACAGACTTTATGTCGTTAGCTTCCAAAGGTCTCCTGCTCAGTCCTCATGGGCATTAGTAGTGGTGCTCATTGTTCTTTGTTGTTTATGCTGTTGTATTTATTCTAACGTATAAAGCTGTCAACTGTGTACAAGACACCACTAGAGACATTTGTGAAGAGTTGTTTTTTACCCCTACAATAGTGTTGTTAAAGGCGTGCGCCTAGGCGCAAGGCGATGGCGAGGCAACACTTTGCCGCCTGAAAACCTAGGCCCAGGCCCAACAACAATTTAGGCGGCTAACTACTATTTTTCATAAAATCCTTTGGTTAACAAGAAGCGATTTAATAGCATTAAACTACTATTGTTTATTTTATCACGTCTATTTATTATTTTCCATAAAATCCTTCATCATCAAGACCTACAACTTATGTAAGCTTAACTGATGATTTTGAGGAAGAAGAGCTCGACACATTTAACGATGATGGCAAGGCATAGTTCGTGGTTCTAATTAAGTTTTGTCAATGGTTATGAACTTTCTGTGTTAACAATTTGTCTTGAACTTTTATGGCTTAATGCATTATGTGTTATTTAGATGAATTTGCTAATTTGAAAGGCATTTGGTTTGGTTTTTACTTTGGTGCGCTTTTTTTGCCGGGCGTGCGCTTTTATTGCGCCTTTCGCCTTCGCCCCATTTAGGGTCTTTGCGCTTTGATTTCGCCTTTGCTTTTGACAACTATGCCCTACAACATGTATTGTGTAAATTTACACAGTTAAACTTATTAAATTTTATTTTGTTAGAGTTATATAAATTGCCTCATGACCCACATCATTAAGACTTATGTCACTAATTTAACCGACTTATAACTTATAGGACATGGAGGAATTCCAATTGGGAAATCTAATTGGTTTTAGAAGTGGTGTCAAACATAGAAGAGATTTTAAGTGATAAGTTGGTTGGATAATAGGTTACACTTTGCAACAATTTTAAAGAAATTAATTAAGGTTGTACGCACATCGCGCGGGTCTAGGCACTAGTATACTTACATACGAGTAGTATTTATCTGTTTTCTTCTAATAGCTACTTACATAGTACTGAACTTATTATACATAAACAAAATCTTCTATAATGATTGTTAGTCATTCAAATATTTTTATATCATTAAATCATTAATAAATAATATTTAAATAATAGTTAAATATAACTAATTTAGCTACGTATTTAATACTAGTCCTAATACCCGTAAGATGTACGGTAGTTATATAAATTGTATAATAAAAAATTCAAATATGTCTCATATATGATTCATGAGTATGAAATAAATTATAGTTAAAGTAAATCGATAATCGAAACTAAAGTATAATAAACAATAATGATAAATATAATACAGGATATTTTTAGTTAAAATTTTGAATTCACCTTAATATGGTAATAGAAAGATGGTAGTTAAAAATGTTCCCATGCCAGTGTACGTTTCATAGGACAGAAGGAAGAGGAAAACAAAAGGCATGACTGAGAAGAAAACCGGTCAACTCCGTACATATTTTTTATTCAAAGCATAAAGCACGAGTAAACTACAACATCGCCCCACCCTAACTGATTTGTAAAGAAAATTCAGTTGATCTGCTAAGTGTATTTAGCAAGTATAATACTTATTTATTTTATATATAATTTTAACTTTAATTATAATTTTAAAAGAACATCAAATCCTCCAGGGAAAAAAAAAACTAGCTAGATGGAGGGACCTTCGAATCCGGTATCTTAAAACACAAACATAACACATTTAATGAGTATCTAATTTTTAAGGAAAACAACAATCAACAGGATTAGTAAATCTCTACTTGAATGATATATAGGCAATATATAGTACTTTACGACACTCAACTTAAGTATGTATGTAAATAATTAATGTGGTAACCAGCTGGTTTTAAATTTCACTTATACGTTTGTACGGTGGATTATTTGAAATGGTAAAACTCAAAACAAAACTATAAAAAAATTGTGGGGTTTGCTAAATACAGCCTTTAGGGCTGTGTTTAAGGTGCATAAATTATTTGTATATTTACCATGAAAATCAGGGTGGGTTTTTAATATAAAAAGTACAAGTTGTTTTATGCACATTAAATACAGCCCTTAAGGCTGTATTTAGCATTTCCCAAAATTATATAGGTTAGAGTCATAATATTAATTGAATTAATAAAAACATCAGTAGGCGCGCAATAATTACTTGACATAATTAGTACTCTGTATAATTTTGTATTTACAAAAATGCATGAACCGATTGTGCTACGTACAAAAATAAATCGGTTTAATAAAATCTAATTAGTGACCGGTAAATTCCAAACACCTAATGCAAGTATGCAACATATATAACTAATTTCCGATCACATATGATATACGTACAAACACTTTAAATATTTATTTCAACGAGAACGTACATGCATAGTAAGATACAATAATTTTTTTGAACAAGAAGTAATTACTTTTATTTCATATCACATACTACTAAATTAAAACTAATAAAAAAGTAAAGTTACGAAAGCACTGATATATGATCGTAAGGATCATTGATTAGAGAACTTTTTTTTTTTTTTATCTACTTATAGTTCAGTTCGGTTCAAATTTTGAAAACCGGAACCAATAATTAAGTTACGTACTACTAAAAAAAACTAGAATCTCGATCACCTTCCGGTGGCCGCCACCCGCCACCCACAACTTCAATAGTTAACATCCGTTACCCCACTAACAGCATCATCGTCTTCATCATCAGCACCGCCGATAATATCAACTGCAACGTCTTGTTCGACTTCATCGTCGTCGTCATCATCATCAGAATCATCATCAGAGTCAGAGTCACTGGAATCATCATCAGATTCATCAGAGTCACTACTAGAATCATCATCATCATCATCATCATCATCATCATCATCATCATCATCATCATCTTCATTATTCCCATGACCCTCTACAAGATCATTTTCATCATCAGGAGCTCCAAAGCCGGCCTGTATCACAAGAGCGTGCATTTGAGCAAGCAGAGCAGTCCCTTCCTCGAGTGCTATTTCACATGCATTCATCAACCGAATGTTTTGTTGGATGATATGACCACGACCGGTTACCTCATTCACCTGGCGAGCTTCATACTCTTGGATCCAACTATTGATATATTGTTGCCTCTCTTGAGGATCTTGGTGGGTGAGGAACCAAAACTTTAGGGATGTCACATTTGTGACTGTGAGAATATTTTGAGCAGTCCTCACATTTTCCGGTGTGATCGGCTCAGGAAAAACAGTACGTAATGGACAATCCTGATCACAAGTCATGTGTTCATGAGCCCTAGCACAGAAGATACACATAACCATTTTTTTTTTTAATTTCTAAAGACTTTGGAATTAATGTGGTGTGGTATAGTTTTTCTTTTATAATTTGATGTAGTGGTTATATATTACAGAATATATAGTCATCTCGACACCTCCTTTATATAGGGGTTTTTCTTTCGTTTGGGCTCTATGCAATTTTGTTGGGCTTTTCATTTGGATGTTGGGCCATGTTTTAATAGGGTTACTTGTATGTTGGGTCATGTTTATGTTGACCCCAAAATGGATAAATTTAATTTGTTTGAATTAGCCTAGTGTACGACTGTACGTCCGTGAATGAGAAATGACAAGAGATTAAATCTATTAATTGGTAACATCAACCGATTTTTGTCATTGAAAATGGTTTAATACTTAATATATATATTATAATTATCTGATTTTTTTTTATATGTATTTAAATTTAAGAAATGTTCTTTTTATTTTCTTTTTGTAAGAAATCTTTAGAATTATCATAATTAAATTTTAAAAAGTATGAATTATAATAAGTTAAATGAGTTCATTACATAAATTGAGAGTTGGACTAAGTAGGATAGGTATTCATTAAGTTATAAGTTGTAAGGATTTATTGGGTATTCACATATTGAAAATCTAAGCAACTTAGCAATCATTGTGCTCATCTATACTACTATCTAAAACATTTAACTTTTTTTTTTTTTTTTAATTAGGACTTGATGTTCCTAATTTACCCCTCACTTTTGTCTATTAATTAATTTGAATATGATCACCTAATATACCTATAATTTTCTTAAATCTCAACTAATTATTTTCTTTTTCTTTCCTCAAATCTCAACCAATCATTTTCTTTTTCTCTCTTCCATAAATCATTTTCATTCAAAATCCTTTATCTCAAAAACCGTACATCGTTAAATCATAAAAATTATATGGTTGTTCTTAAAATTTCATGCTCTTTCATTAGAGATGTCATTCGATATAGTTTCGACGAATTTTTAAATCTGATGTCGGAGCCCGCACGACTAAGGCATTTGGCTATCACACTCTATGACCTATCACACCCTATGATCGATCACCCCCACTATTTCACCGCCACACTACGCGGGCATTTGGCTAGTCATAATAATGCAAAACATGATATTACAAAATGCTAAATGAGAAGATACCCCTAATTAGTTGCAAATCCAATGAACAAGATAGTAGTAATGGCAAAGAGACTAATCCCGATATTTTCCCATAGCAATTGGTAGATTCTAGGGGTCCTAGACTCGTAGCCCCGCCCTTGTGCTGGTCAAATTAGTGTTACGAGAATTTGCCTCATTTTGTTTTGTTTAACTTTAATATTCAACAGTCATTCAGATTTGTTGTACAGAAAAAAAAATAGCCATTCAAATTTTTATTGATTATTCATTCAATATATTTATAAATCAGTAATAAACAATATATAAAAATTAAAGTAGTTATGTATAAATAAATAAATTTATTTATTTAATATAGTAGTAATAAAAAGAAGGTAGTTAAAAATGTTTCCAGTGTACGTATAGCCGTATAGGTAACTTCCTTGTTGGATTTGTTAAAAGTATGTTAGTTTTTACAAACAGAAGGAAGAGGAAAGCAAAGAATGCATGACCAGGTACATGTTTGAGTAGTTGTCCATGATTCAAAGTATAAAACAAATGATTAGTTTGAATAGTCCTTTCAAAGTAGAAAACGATCAACCGTACGTACTAAGTACGGAGTACATGGTTTATTTGATTTGTTAGTTACCGAATACCGAAAACAACTTTGCCATTTTGTTTTAACTAATTTGAAAAGAAAAATCATGGCGACCCTTTTTAGTTGATCACTAAAAGAAATATATGTAGCAATCAAAAATTATTTATGTATATTTTTAAAAGAACATAAACAACTCTCTATCTTCATGGTACAATATTATCTTATTTATCCTCTAATGTATATATTATACTAATTTTCGGTGTCTTACTCCACTTGATGAGTAATATTCAGAGTTAGACTCATCAATTTTGCGAGCCAGGAGTTAGAGTATGTGAACCTCCGATTCAGATATCATTTTTTAAGGAGGCAAAGATTAAACCTGTGATCTTCATGACGTTTAACATTTTTTTAAGACATGTGCACAATCATCGGGCTACCACTCCAGTGTTCATTAAGAATAATATTGAACGAAGGGTATTAAATATTGAAGCATGAATGTTACTTTTAAGATTAGATCTATGTGATAACTTGATTACAAAAATCAAAAACATATGACTGTCAAAAACAAGAATATGATTTATGTATACCAGATAATAAGGTAATAACTTCAGTTGGTATCCTATAATCTGATCAAGAATTATAAGGTATTTCCAAAATATAATTTTGCGTACAAGAATATAATCCGAAATATGGGACGAAATATGGGACGTATAGCTGATATCGGACGAACTGAGCTGTGTCAGCTTAGCCCATTTGTGATTGGGCTAAATATAACTTAATTGGGCTTTTATATCACGGTTTTTGACTTTTTTTCTCTTTTTTTTCGGGCTTCACATAATCTTTATTGGGCTTTATATAAGTTACTCCGTACTATACTAAATTGAATAGAACATTGGAACGTACATGTATAATGTACTCGTATTAGTTAGGTTTCTATATCGAGCTCTATAGGGTTGCTTTATAGGTTTCTATATCGGGGTGACGGCCATGTCACGTCCTTTTCATGTTGCGAGTCGTGAGTTTGTTGTAGTTTGACGAGTTATATAGCTCAACCCAAACCCAATCATAGCAAAAAACTTAGAACTCGACCCAACCTAATGAATAAGTTAATTAGTCGTGTCGTTGCACTACAAGAAATCAGCAAATTAGTCGTGTGAAATCAAACACCACATGATATAAACTATAAGTTGATTAAATCCACAATATGAGTAATATGAAGTATGAACCAAGTATAAATAAAAATAGCATATTTATAAGATACACATTTAAATATGAGAAAATGATCCGTACTATAGACTTTACCTATATTAGGCACTGCTATGTTAAAAAAATTACAAGTTAAACCTTTGAATTTGATAAACATACATAACCGTCCTTTTGAATTTTACATTGCCCCCCCCCCTTTCCGTCTAAAATACATATTCTTTACCTAAGATAGATACAACATGCTTTACATAAGCTTTTCCCTTTAAATAATGAGGTAAAATTTAAGATAGTTACTACAATTTTTGAAACTAAAACTATGAACTTTAGATATAAAATCTTTCTATTTGTAAATTTGTAACGATAAACGATCATAAATAGGGAAAAAAACGGGTTGTACAAGACTACATCACACCCAATGACCCAAATTAAAGTCACTTTTGTGTTTCTTTTTTCTTAAAGTCTAAATCATTTGAAAATATCAACTAGTCAAGAGTCAGGACCTTTGAGTTAATAATAGGTGGTTTAAGAATACAAGCCAGCTATGGTCGGGGTATAAGGGCTCGAATCCAAGATTTGCGTGATACAAATACAAATAGAGACTATATACAATTATACATTGATATTGTAATCGATATTAAGGTAGGGCATAGAGTCATAGACTATATATATAAGTACGGTCTGAATCATTAAGTTTACGTATGATTTGCGTAGGCCAGAGACTTGGAAGCTATATATAGTCATTAGCGGGCCACTAATCGTACTGGGATTGTTATTGGCGGTTTGGTTGAAAGAAATTGGTCCCATGGTGGCGATTCATTAGCTCGACTTGTGTGTGTTAGTGACTTGGAAGCAATGATATATGCGGGTCATTTGCGGGTTAATTACTAACTAAATTCGGGACTTGGAAGCTATGAATCGGTTTCATGATGGCAATTCATCGAGACTAATGGGCTCACATACTTTGTATGGAGTCTATATTATGATGCGTTTTGGCATATTTGTTGGTTATTTTAATTAGAATTGTTACTTGTATGATTTATCTACCGACTAAAGGCCAAGGTCGAAAATGAGTTTTCAAAGGTTTTGAAAGTTTGTTATGGTATTAGGAATTTAGGATGCTTGGGTACAAGTTTGGAACAGTAAAAGCGTGTCAAAATGAGTTTTACATGCCAACAACGGTACTCGTTAAAAACAATTATTAACAAAATAAATATATAGAGATTACGAGCGAACATATGTCATATTAGTGAAATAAAATTTAAACTCTTTCAAAAATCAAGACCCCCATGGAAAGTTTAATTAAGAGAAACTATCAGATCAGAACAATAAACATAAAGAAAAACTTATTTTTGTTTTTCAAAAATAGTTTAGGGTTTGTTTAGTTGTGAAGAATGCTTTTTTGTTCTTTATTTCTAAATTTTTAGAAAATAAAAGGAATTTTCATATTTAAAAAACAAATTAGAATTTAAAAAGCGTTCAAAAACTTAGAAAAAGATATTTTCATTTTCCATATAAAAAACATATGTTTTATAATTGGTTAAATGGGAGGTTGGGGAAAAGCTGGGGGCGACTGGTGAAAGGGATGAACAGGGAAAGTTAATATTATTTGAGGTTTTAAAATTTAGAAAATGAAAAATGAACAAATTTAATATAATAAAAAGTGTTTTCTAAATCTGGAAAACAGTGTATTATACTTTCTTAGAAAATATTTTTGAAAAACAGTGATTTAATCGCCATTTTTGTTTTTCATGAAAATAATATTGGAAAACAGGAAGTGTTTATCGCAACTAAACGTACCATTATCTATACTATATTATAAAGCAGATTCTCTGTGTCTAAAATTTTAAGTTTCAACATTTACTTTTTCAAAATGCCCCTTCTATCAATTCTATATTACCAAACACCCTTTTCCTCTCCTAAAATCTCAACCAATCATCTTTTTTTTCTCTCTTCCATAAATCATTTACTCCTCCAATTCATTCAAAATCTTTTATCTCATAAACCGTACATTGATAAATTATTGAAATTATATGGATTTCATAGCTCTTTCATTAAAGATGTCATTCGATATACTTTCGACGAATTTTTAAATCTGAGGGCGGAACCACTACAGTTAAGGCCTTTGGCTATCACACTTTATGACTTATTATCCCACCATCTCACCGCCGCAACGCGCGCATACTTACTCTAGTAAAATATAAAAACACAATATTTAAACTTATAATTTCAGTTTAAGTATCAATATAAAGTTTGGACAAAGATGTCACAAAAGCACAACACCAAGTCACCAACCACTTAACCAACATGTAAAAAAAAAAAAAAAAAAAAAACAAATTTAGTTAACTGAAATAAGACTATCTCCAATGGGGATGGTTTTGGACGCCCTTGGGTGTCCTTGGATATCCTTTGCGGTTGAAGCTTGTCCAAAATTAAAGATTTTTTGATGCATTCCCTTACTCAAGGGCATGCCCTTAGGTGCCCTTACTTATATTTTTTGTTTTTTGTGGAGTTAAAGGATATATAAGGATGTTTGTATGATTGAAGATAAAATTATAGGATTTTAAGGATTTATAAGGAAGTGGAAGGATTTGTAAGGATATGATGTCATTGGATATAGCCTAAGATACCATGGAGTAGCTAAACCAACTGGGTTGGATCAGTGGTTGAAGCTCATGCCTTTGGAAACAAAGGTCATGGGTTCGATCCTCAAGCCTAGCAAGGCTGGAGGTCCTATTCTACCTATGGTAGAACCTGGAAGCAGCCTATTTACCTTTGGTAGGGGTAAGGCTGTCTACATATCAACCTCCCTCATACACCGTTGAAGACGGATTTGGGGCCCAAAACCCGTGAAAGACGTCGTTGGAAGTTACTTTTTATACCATGGAGTAGCTAAAGGACGATAATCGTAAAATATAAAATATTAGAAAGAAGATGAAGAAACCGCACGCTGCGATCCTAAAATAGCAAAATTCGATTCATTTTCTTCTCTGTGTATTTCTGCCGGTGACGCACCCACACAGGTATGATACAAATTTGCAATTTTTCTCTCTCCTTTTTTTTCTTCTACAAAATTAATATAAATTAATTATTTAAATCAAAACAATTTACAGGCGTTCAGAAATAAATACATAACACATTACGCCAATGGATGTAATGAAAAATCAACGCCGATGCAAACTGATAAAGGTTTTCATCGCTTTCTTTGTTATATATCTTATTTTACATGTATATGTATATTTATTAATAATATTATTGATTTTGATGGTTTGACTGATTAAATAAAACTTAGGAGGACGCAATGAATAGAGTTTTGATGAGACAGCAAAAACCACAAACTTCTAAGGAGATGAAGCAAAATCTAAAGGTATATATATACACAATATATTTTATTCATTCAACTAGTATTAATTTATTACTCTGTATTATGCCTTTTGTTCTTTTGAGATTAATTATATTATCTGATTCTTCTATAAAATGTATTCACTATAATAAAACCATTTTTTTTATTCAACTAGTTATATGGAATCAATATTTAAAAATGAAATATAATGTTTGTTGCGGCAGCAGATTGATTTATTATATGCATATGTGTGTGTGTGTGAATGAATGGGGAATGCCTATTAAATTAATATATAGGTCAGGTCAGACCGTTTGTACATAGATAATTCTTCTTGTTGTTTTTGTTCATGGAAAACTAACTTGAAACGCCTTTTTGTAACCTCTTCATGTATTTGTGAAAACGCTTTTTCAAAGTTTCGGAATGAACATAAAAAGCTTCATCGAAAAGAGATCAATAGATAAATGACTCTTACGCTTTTCACTAAGTTTTCTTTTCCGCAGGACCTGGGGATAGGGTTAAAGATCCCCGGGGATCTTCCATTCTCCCATGGCATGCATTGTTTCCAAGGTTTTTATAAAAAATGACATGAAGGTCAAGAAGGGCGAACGTTTGCTTGTGTTGAGAGCTCCTCTCCCTCCACCCCGAAATCCACCTATGTCTCTCTCGTCACCGATGCTTGAAAGCGATAAACGCCGTATTAAAAAGATTCTCAAAGATCAGTTAAAACCAGCTCGTACTAAGAAACATTCGGCTGCTAAAAAACGAGCTCGAGCTGCTGTTAAGAAACATGCTGCTGAGGTGGGTGCTGCTGCAGCTGAGAAGGGTGCCGCTGCGTCTGCTCCGTCTGCCCCCGAATATGCAGATAATACCCCTATCCCGATGGAAACCGCTGCCTCTGCTCCTTCTGCCCCTGAAGATGCAGATAATACCCCCATCCCAATGGAAACAAGCCCCACTGTCGATAAAATGGAAGCTGTGAAACTCGACGGAATTTTCAAAAAGTTTGATACTGTTAAGAAACGTGCTACTGCTAAGAAACGTGCTGCTGAGGTGGGTGCTGCTGCAGCTGAGAAGGGTGCTGGTCCCTCTGCTCCTCCCCCCCTCGAAGATGCAGATAATCCCCCCATCCCGATGGAAACAAGCCTCGCTGTCGATAAAATGGAAGCTGCAAAACTCTACGAAAATTTCAAAAAGTTTGATACTGTCATTGACCATTCCGATCATTATTTTTCAGCGCAGGCTATTCCTGACACACAGCAGGTCATTCATTCATTAAGTCATTGTGTTATTCCCTTTCCCTTGTCTTCTTTCTAAACATTTTACAATATACTGTCATCTTTTTTCCCAGCTACCGACAGATTGGGTTAATAGGATACAGCAGGAGCGGAGGATTCTTGAGGAACACTTGCCTGGTATGTAATCTATGAAAACACACAGGTCAATTTTTCTTTTTGTCTTACTACTATATATTGTTACGACCAACATCTGTGACAGAGAAACAGGTCTAACAGTAAGCTCTACTTTTGTTTGGTTTGAGGCACCTCAAATTTGACATATAATACAAGTGAAATGGTCGGGATGGGTTGGTTTGATCTGCAAAAACTAAATCCTTTGGCATATTTCAATGACTCAACTTTAATCAGTTTTGCATCTTGTGGGTTCCATCTCAATGTTTTTATGAAAACCAACACCACTACACAAAACATTTATATGGAAAATAGCAAGTCTTTGAAAATGAGCAATCATTGCTCTGAAAACACCCCTGATAATTTTAATGTGTGAAAGTGAATGGCTTCAAGGTCACTGAAACTGAATTTTTGACGCTTGAACATTTAATCACTACAACTTCTTGTTGAGTTGTTTCTATATGTTGCATCCTTATTCCCATTTCTTTTACTTACCATATATAATCTAATTCCCTACAGACACAATATATGTGAGGGTTTATGAATCAAGGATGGCTATTTTAAGAGCTGCAATTATTGGACAAAAGGGGACTCCTTATCATGATGGTCTCTTCTTCTTTGATGTGTGTTTCCCAAGCAACTATCCTTGTAGCCCCCCTGTATGTTATCCTTTTACATACTTTTCTTTTTATCTTGTTCTGCACACACATACAAACACACTTCTTTGACCTATTCCGTGAATGATTGATTGATTTTACCATCTTTCATCTTTTATAGCTTGTGCACTATCGCTCTTGTGGTGTTTCTGGCATCAATCCAAACATGAATAAGCATGATGTTCGCTTGATCTTCCAAAACGCAAACTCCAAACAGGAAAAGATGTGGTCGCCACGCACTTCAAACATGCTCCAGCTTCTGGTCTGCATACAGAGTCTAATTTTTAATGCAAGGCCTTACTTCAACGGGCTTGCAAATGCAAAGCTGAGAGGAAATGTCAACGCCGAAAGGTGGTCCTTCCTATTCAATGAGAATACTGTTGTCAAGTCACTCAAAACAATGACCTATATAATGAACAAACCACCCAAGGTAACATGTTGATTCCTACCATCGTTTGTTTATTCGCCTTTTGGTATGAGTAACTATCTTGAGCTTTTTGTCTGGGTGATGTACACATGCAGAATTTTGAGGATTTGGTGGTTGGGCATTTTCACAGGCGTGTACATGTCATCCTAAGGGCATGTAGAGATTATTGGAATGATTGGAAAACAGTACCGTGTCTTGTTGGTGATGAAAATCATAAACGCTCAATCAAGTTTGTGAGGGATATCGCTTCTTGCAGCAAGCCCCTGTTGGAAGCATTTAACAGAATTGGAGCAAAGGATGCCCAAAAATATCTTTACCTTACCGAGTTTAAGATTTCACGTGCAAAGGTGCCAGCCAATGTGAGTCTTTCTGCTTTATTGATAGTTGGCTAGTTTGTTGATCTATGCATATGTTTTGCAAGTCATTTTTATAAGACATGATACATTTAGGGGTTCTTTTTTATAGCTTGATGATTCTTGTATTTCTATGATGTGTTAGTTTTTTCTATTTAAACATGTCAATATTGTCAGGTTACTGAAGATATCAACATTGCGGCGAATGGAAAGAGAAAGGTATTTGTTTTCCTAGTATTATCCAGATTGACTACAGTGTGTAAAAAAGTATACTTTGGAAGTGTTTATTTTTATATGTTGCGGTTAATTAATAAAAACTTGCATTCCAATAGATGGAAGGAGACAACAATGATGCAAATTCAAAGAAGAAGAAGGTATTAGATTTAACTTATTTGGATTTGCTTTTCTTTTTTTTTTTTTTTTTTAACAGTGTGTTGTTCTTGTTTTAACCACTTAATTATATATCAGGTTACTTTTGCTGAAGCTGGCAGTTCAGGGAAAGAAAAAGTTGACGTATACTCTCGTCACAGTAAAGTGACTGTTAGAGCTCCTATGAGCTGTAGGATATCGGAGGTTTTTGCTACCGTAGGAATGCAAGTAGAGATTGAACAACCGCTATTTGCATTAGAACGGACATTTGAGGTTTGAAATATACCATCTCCAAGTCTATTACCTTTTTAATAAATATCTTTCTTATGATTTGTATGTTATGTGGTATGGTTTTCTAGGACCTTCTTATCGATTCGAAGATTAAGAAGTCCAAGGCTAAGCAATCCAAGGCCAAGAGGTCGAAGACTGCAAAGTTGAAGGATAAAAATTCAGCGATGCGAATGATTGTGCTTGCCAATCGGTGTTCGCGTGTTGGGATTTTTTGTATGGAAGATGTGTTAGTGGAAAAGGTGCAGGAAGATAACAACCCAATGGCAGTGGGCCTTGGTAAAGAAGAAGTTGATGTTCTGAAAAGCTATGAAAACTTCAAGAAGTTTGATCGTGTCATGGACATGTCTGACCATCATTTCTCAGCAGAGAAATTTGCAGTGACCCCAGTAAGTGTGTTGTATATCACTTAACAATTAAGAGGTGCTTCCTTCTTTTCGTTAACATAAATGAGATATGTTTCAGCCACCCGAAGAGTGGACGAACAAGATACATGAAGAGTGGGTGATGCTTGAGAATCAGTTGCCTGGTAAGGCCAAAATCATTTTGAACACTTTTTGATAGGCAAGTTTAACTTTTATTCATATGTTGTAGAGACAATATTTGTGAGGGTTAATGAATCGAGGATGGATCTTTTAAGAGCTGTAATCATCGGACGACAGGGGACCCCTTATCGTAATGGTCTCTTCTTCTTTGATGTGTGCTTTCCAAGCAACTATCCTGATAGCCCGCCAGTATGTAATCCTCCTCTTATATTGTCTACTTGATCTTTATGTACAATATGTGTATACATAGACAGTATATTCGATGAGCGATGTTTTTTTTTTCAGCTTGTTCATTATCACTCTGGTGGTCTTCGTATTTGCCCTAATCTGCAAAAGTGTGGTAAAGTTGACTTGAGCATACCCAAAACAACTGGCGGCCAGGAAACGACGTGGGTCCCGGGCACTTCAACTATTCTCGACCTTCTGGTTTCCATACAGAACCGGATTTTGACAACTAACCCACTATACAACAGCCTTACATATGCAATAATGAGAGGCTCTGCCTATGGAAATTTGGCTTCAGAATATTACAATGAGAATAGTATTGTAAAATCACTCAAAACAATGGTACATGTCATGAACAGACCACCAAAGGTAAGATTTTGGCGTTGTTTTTGTTTCTAGCTGTTTGGTAGCTTTATCTAATTGAAATGTTGCATGATGCGTTCAGAGCTTTGAAAAGTTTGTGGTTGGGCATTTTCACAATCGTGCACGTGCTATCATGGTGACATGCAGCCGGAGGACCCCTTCAATCACGTTCAGGAATGATTTAGCTTTATGCAAGAAGCTCCTACTAGCTGCATTCAACAAAATCGGGGCAGAGATACCTGAAGAAGTTGGTCCATCAAGTTGAGAAAATCCCCCTGCATTTTGTATCTTGGATGGATGGATAATTAATGATTTGTTGTTTTTAGGCCATTAGTATATTGCTTTATGAAATTGGTTACCGATATGAACATAGAAAATAAGCAATGGGAATACGGGCGGTTTTGAATATAAAATTGGCTACTGCATTTTGTTGCTATTCGCTCGATTCTTATGGATTTTGAAGTTTAGTATCTTCCCAGCTTCGGTGGTCATTCCTTCATGGTAAATAAACGTAGCTATATAGTCATGTTAGCAACATGAGCCCCATCTTGTATGCTGATGGTTACATATTTTCCAATCCAAGCCTTCCCATCCATTCAATTATGTTTATTCACAGGTGAAAAAGGTTTGGATCATTGAAATTTACACTTTTATCCACATTTTTTTTCTTTTGGTATGCTGTTTCTATATTATTTCTGACTAATAATATTGGTGGTAACTGGTTCATACTTCATAATACTCATTTTGTAGATTCAATCAACTTATAGTTTATATCATATGTGGCTTTTGATTTTAATTACATGACTTGGACACAGAACGACACGACTAACTTGTTCATTAGGTTGGGTTTGGGTTGAGTTATATCAACTCACGACTCGTCAACATGAAAAGGACGCGAATGGTCATCACCCCGATGTAAATACAAGTTGATTAGCTCGTAAGTGAACAAAAGTTATAAAGTAATTAATCCTATAAAGCGCCGATATAGAAACCTAACTATACATTATACATGTACGTTTCAATGTTCCAATCAATTTTAATTTAGTAACTTATAAAAAGCCCAATAAAGTTTATATAAAGCCCTGGTATAAAAGCCCAATAAATTATATATATATTCCAAAAAGAATGACGATATCTATTGATAAACTAAAACACGATTGTAGTATTCTTTGAATAACATGCAACACATTCTTTGATCGACATGTGTATTTTTTGATTTATTAAATATTTTATTATTTTGAGTTAATCTATCTTTATCAAGATTCCTATTACAACTTATGTATTAATCAAGTTTCCTATTACCAATAAACGGATTGTCCATCTAAATAAATATTAATAACTCTTTTAAATAATAATAATAAATTAAATAAATCTTTATTACTTTTAATCGTGTATCTCCTTATCTATTCTTTAAAAAAATTGTTTCCTTTATTTATTCATTAAGAAACTTTTTTAAACAATAATTACAAAAATATCTATTATATCCGTATATTATTAATACCATATATAATGGTTTCCTTATCTATGAAGAACTTTCTCATTCCTTATTTTGATCTTAATTTCTCAATGTCTATTATACATACAATAACTATCAATTTTGAAAATCATATCTTTGGGTTTCAAAGAGGTAAAGAAGTACGATCAACTTTGAAGATCAATTTCGAAATCAAGGCATTCTAGGTTTCAAAGAGGTAATACAAATCCCAACATTATTTAGAGACTTTGTTTTTGATGATCAGTAGCTTCATCGTATACAAAATCTGCTTTGGTGATTTGTTCTCTAATATTTATTAAAAATAAACATTATTTATTATTAAGTCATAGGCTTTACCATATACATAATTGATTTTCATTTTGTGTTTTCTCGACATTTATTAACTTTATTTAATATTTATACATAGCTAGCTTTATCATATACGAGTACATAATTGATTTCCGTTTTGTGTTTCCTCAATATTTATAAATTGCGGACATTATTTATTATTTAATCATAGCAAAATTATAGGTTTATGATTTTAGATTTAGATTTATACACATAAGTTGTATCTATATAAATTATATCTATATATGTCTTACGACATTCTACCTTTACAAGGGCGGATCTATTCACATTAAACCTAGGTCCATGGACCTAGGTTATTTTAGAAATTTTTTTAGTAATCATTAGCAAACAATATTCTGGACACATGTTAGATAAAGTTGTGGACCTAGGTGAATTCATAAAAATGGAGTTTTTGTGTGTGAGAACTGGAGGAGTTTTTAGATTGTGGAGTCACATAGAAGTGAAGAAGACGAAAAGGATTAAGAAAGATGGGGTCATGAATGAAAGTGCAGTGAAGAAGAAAAAGAAGAGAGAAAAATAAAAGGTGGGGTTATAAAAACAAAATGTGCATGAATATATATCATTTAGTAAAAATGTGTATGGTCCAAATATGTGATGCGTACTATATATCATTTAGTAAAAATGGGATTTTTAACAAAGATAGGTAGATAAGATAATAGAAACATAGTTTTGCAGATAGATTTTTAGTGTTGGTACTTCGATAATAATTTCTTTAATGTGAATTTATATAATCAACCATTATGGTCATATACTAAGTTTATAATTTTAACAATTTGACATGAATTAAACAAATATAATCAAATTGTAAATTTTTTAAAAAATCAACAGTATTGTAATAAAGAACTTTTTTAGACGGTATTCAAAATTATCCTATTTATATTCACTTTTTAGAATTTTATAAATATGCGACTTCTGAATTATGATTTAATATGTAACTCTTAATGTAATAAACATATAAACATGCTTTAAGACATACTTATCAGTATAAGTATTTTACAAACTAGAGATTGGTTATTATAAAACAAGTATTAAAGTAAAATAAATATGATAAGATCTTAACCATTAGATCATGATAAAATTGATGTGTACCAATATATATTGATGCACGATGATTTTCATGATGCACCGTAATTTTCTGTAAAAAAAAAAAAACCCTATTGTTTTATTTGTTTTACTTTAATAGTTGTTTTATTTTACCTAAAACTTATTTTACTATATTGAAATCTTTACTATAGTAAATTTTCAGGTATATCTTAAACCCGACCCGACCCGACTCGACTCAACTGTTAACGTATCTAATATGTCCATATTGCCTTAAATAGTTTGGACACATGTGATTTTAAGCTCTGTATCTGCCACTGTACCTTTAGATGTGGCAAGTAGGTTTCTACGTAATTTTGTTATAGTCTTCAGGGTTTCTAACAGTATGCTTTTTGTTTTGGACTATATGTTATAAATTTTGGTGACACTGGTCAAACATAATGGGAACTATCGAAGACATCCCGTTTATTACAGGCATGTTGATAGAGGGTATTATTTCGGAAGCAATTAATCCTGCTATTTGTTTGCGGGTAAAATAGATATATAAAGTTTATTATAAATAAAATAAAATATAAGTAATTATGAGTCAACCGTGCAACGTGCACGGGTATTAGTACTAGTATATATATATACATATATGAGTTAATTACAGAAATCGTCCTTGTCGTGGACCATCACTTGCAGGTTTCGTCTCTAACTTTCAAAAATTACAGTTTTAGTCCAAAATATTTTGCTTCGTCAACACTTTTGGTCCTGACTACTAACATCTATTTAAAAACCCATCATGTGACATGCAGATGATGGGTACATTAGTCATTTCATCAACAAAAGGACCAGAACTGTAATTAACATTCTCATATATATCGTCATCATCTCAGTCAAAATCTGTATCTAAACAAGATCAAATCAACTCAATTCCAATAAACAAAATCAACTAAAAATGAATTTATATTTGGTATTATAGTTTTTTCCTCTTTTACTAACTTTGTCTTCGTCTTCCCCTCTCTCTTTCTGATCAAATTCAAGGAACAAAGAAAAAAAAAACTTGTTTTTCTCTCCACCCTTTTTGACTTTCACCTACAAAAGAGAAAGAATACCTCATAAGGGTGGACGGAGTCGTATGGGGATAGGACCGATACCGGGTCGGTACCGGTGGGGAGGGGAGCGTGGTGCCGGATCCCGTGCCTTTGAATTTGATCGTTACAAAAAAAAAACAAAACATGGGGCCCACATCAAAACGTCTCTCTTCCTTCTTCTTTCTTTCTTCTTTCTTTCTTGTTTCTGCACTTCGGTTTTTTTTTCTTTCAACACACAAATAAGACACAAATAACACACACATATATCTATATTTTCGGAATCATGAACCCTTTCTTCAACAATCCTTTATTTCTTGACAATCACGGCCCAACACCCCCAAATTTTCAATCGGACTCGAGTTCATCCGACGAGACGGAACGGTATATTAATCTATCCACAATGGCGCATTATAGGATTCAACAAGATGTCCGTGATACTGCCTCCTCTTCAAGAACGTATACAAGACGCGACGATCGTGGTGAGTCTCACAACCGTCTTTTTCGAGATTATTTTGCCGAGGAACCGAAATTTAATGAGACCTTTTTTAGACAACGGTTTTGTATGAGTAGAACCCAAACGTTCACGAGGATCTTAAGATGGATCTCATTGACCATATTCATCGCACATTCATCCCGGGCATCGATCGCTAGTTTATTTATGTATTGTGTTGTCGTTTCGTTTAATATTGTAGTTTGATGTTTTATTTTGTTGTTTGTTTTATATTTAATATTTGTATTAGTTTTAATTTATTAAATAAAATGTTTTAGTTTTAAAAATAAATAGAAATGAAATTAAATAGAAAAAGGAGGGGAGGGGAGAGGTGGCGAAGTGCTCCTAGCAATCAGGGAGGGGAGGAGAAGAAAAATCGGGGAGGGGTGGGGAGGAGTGGGGAAGCCCTCCCCCACCCTAAAAGACACCCACAAACACAGTCAAGAACCACAGCATGAACTTTCTTCTTCTAGTTAAACAATACACACACACAGTCAAGATCTAATACTTCTTGTTGACGTAGTTTCGATTCAACAGATTACTGATGGTGGAGTGGTGATGTAGATATATATATATACCGATAAGTTATTAGGGTTTTGATTCTTGTTAAGTTTAATCAAGATCCTGTTTGTTTAAGGTTTGACCCCCAGATTATTAATTATTTTTGTTTTGAATCCTTTGTTAATAGTAACAACTTAATTATCTCCTCCATTTTTTTTGTCAATATGTATAGGAGGGAGATGGCAATGTCTAAATACGATCATCAAGAAACGGACATCATGTTTGTACATGGTAAATGGATGCGAAAGTGGGACATAGACTACCCTTCATCTGATGAGGGGGATGCTAGCTAGATTCCAAGACTTTAAAAATAACGTCCTTCGTCGACCTTTTATTCCTGCATCAGGCGCCCTTTGGGATCTATTAGACCCTAAGGCGGACCATCCCAGACCGAAGAAATCCATTCTCCCCTTTCTTGCTTTCCGCGGGCTTGACTATTCTGACAATAATGATTATTCTCCTAATTTTATGGTTCCACTCAACGAGGAGGTTGGTCTACGGTTTATGACCCCAGAAGAGTATCGACGCTACTGTAAGTTCCGTTCCTCTAGCTAATTAAGTTTACTCATTCAAGCCTACTTCTAATGATTACAAGATTCACTATTAGTGGTAATGTATCTTCACTTTCTTTCTTTCTTTTTACATAATAATGAATAAATAAGTGTTAGGTGCTGAACAAAAAGAAGCGGACTTAATGTATGCTTTTCAACAATGGAAGCTAAAGTGGGAGAAAAAATACCCTTCAATTGATGAGCAGCACGCTAGTTCCAAGACTTTAAAAATAACGTCCTTGGTCATCCTTTTATTCCTGCATCAGACCCCCTTTGGGATCTTTTGAACGATCAGGCGGACCAGCCCGGAATCGAGAACTTCAAAGCCCTCCGTATCGATATCTGCCCGTGTACCTATGATTCCGATTATGATGAGCTTCCAGATGGTCTTTCTTATATAGTTCCAGTCAAGAAAGAGGATGGTACAATTGATCTACGGTGTATGACCCCAGAAGAGTATCAACGCTACTGTAAGTTCCGTTCCTCAAGCTAATTAATTTTACTCATTCAAGCCTACTATTACAAATAAAAAATAAATGATCGAATAAATATATGTTAGCTGGTATAAAATTATTATATGATACCGAGGAGGAGGATCAGTAGTCAAACACCAAAGTACTGTGCTGCCTATCAAACACACTAGTAGTAAGTTCCTCCGATCCTCTAGCTAATTAATTAGTTAATTTTACTCCTCTGTATCTACTCATTCTTTCTCCATCTCTTTGCACACAATTACGTTAGGTGATGACAAAGATGATACCGTCAAACGCCAAAATATAGGCTGTAAGTAGCTTTTCCCTTTCAAGCCAAATGATTTACTAATGCTAATAATGTATCTTTTCTCTGTAGTTAGCATAGGCGGGGGCCAAAAACCAGGATGTTGCAGTGACTGTGGATAATGAGGAACCATAGGAAGCATTTTCCAAGTATGTGACTCTGCGTATGCTGTCTTTATGGCTTATTAACTTGCTACTTTCTTTTTCCATCAAGTGTAGAAGAAACTAGACATTGTTGAAAGTTAATGTGGCAGACATTATCGTGTCTTAAAATTGATGATGATAATTATTAAATATAAACAAATCAGGGGCATTCAGTTAAGCAGAGCTTAAAACTGTGTTTTTCTTAGTGCCTATATTAGGCAAGTTTTATATTCTATGATGAATGATGATATTATTGTGGTGATGTTTTCTTTTCTGCAACTGGTTTACTTTGGACATCTTCTGCTTTGATACTAAAAATCACATCTTTTTAGCAGGTTAATACCCAAGAAACACTTTTTTTTTCCTTCACTTTCTTCTTGTATGTTTTGTTCTTTTAATCTGATGTTCTAGTTGGTATTATTCTATTAGTGGTGTTAGGATTAGGGTTTATGATAGTGTCAAAGATAGTAGATAGGGGGAAAAGTAATGAACCCAGAAACCACATTGCTTTAGTCCATACCCAACCCGACTTGACCCATCTTTAATCTTGGGCTGTTAGTCTCTAAAAATACATTATTTCATACCCGTTTGACTGTTTTATTTTCTTAAACACATAGTTTGGTTGTTAGTACTTGGTCCAGATGCTTCTACAAGGTTTTGAGGGTCAAAGATTTTGCATAATCTCATTAAACCAGAGTGGCATTTTGTGTTTGTGAGCCATAAACCTTAATTTTAAAAAGCTCCTGTTTAATGCAAATGAGTAAGGTTTTGATTTTTAACTCTTATAGAGGAAGAAGGTTCTGGTTCATATACATATTGATTGTTGAACATTAGAGAAGTACTAAAGGACTGAAAGATTCCGTCTAGGTCAATTTTGAAAGGCCAAATTTCTTGGCTTATAGAAGAAATAAGATCTTAGTTTAAGTTATTTATTTTTCATATGATATGGTCAAACCCATCCTTGCCCCTGAACATTTGCATTTGCCCACTTCAGTTGTAATAATATGCACATTATTTTCACATGTAATAAAGATGGTTAAGTTATTTTGTATGTATGTGTTGCTTTGGAGATTAGTCATTTTTACCATGCATCTGTTAATAGCCATAAGTCAACATATACATACATACATATATATATGGCATCATATGGCTCATACGGGCCTACGGGGTGAGTGAATGGGTTTTCAATTGTGATAACAGGGCTAGGATTCCCTCCATTACCCTTTTTATATATATATATTATAATATATAATATAAGGTGAGACTTGGATCCAGTGTTTAGAATATCTTTTCCTGATATATTCATACATAAATTAGTTATAGTTAGCATGATTAAATGAGGAAAACATTAAACATTTATAAAAACACCAACACATCTTGATTATAGTATTCTAACCCCATAAAAGGGCATTATTATTTTAACCAAAATCTGTGCAAAATCTTACCCATAATTGTTGCTTTCGATTCTTGTAATTTTACATATCACATTTCTTGTCTTGGTTGTTTTAAACACATGGTATATTCATATGTTTCCATTTGTTTAATGCAGAAAGCAGCTTTCCCTGGAAGATGCAACTTGGCCTCAACAACTTTCCTTAATGTTCCCTTTATCAAGTATTTAACTATCTTAAAAAAATTTATCTAATGAATTTTAGTATTTGACTATCTTATGGACATCAAGTGTACCCATCTTATATTAGCAAGTTTTACATATAAATATGACTTGTTTTACCTTGCTTGTTAGTATAAATTTACTTAGCTAAACCTATTTGTGAAGCTTTTTTGGTAAGGCGATAAAGCGGTTGAACTTGTATATTAGAAATTGATTTTGATTGCATTTCACCAATGAGTTATTGAAATGCGTTCTTTAGTGTGTATGAACCATATATATGTATGCTGCATTGATATTGGAATGGTAGTTAATGAGATTAATGACCATGTTGATGAAGAGTCCTTTGCGAATTGCAAAGGTTAGGGCGGTTGGGACTATTATTAATCTTTTTGCTATTATTGCTTAAAAGAATAAAAGGTAGTTTAGATTATGATGTATATATTATATAAATTTGTTTTCTTGTTAGAATAATAATTTACGTATATTAGTATATAAAATTTTATATTTTATATTAGTATATAAAATTTGTTTTCTTGTTAAACAAATGTTGTTTTTATTTTGCTACGTGAAGAAGTTTCAGAATTATGAAACTAATTAATGTTGATATATCAGATATATGTGATTTTAGTTATAAGCTTCTTTGGTGAATGTTGGAGTTCTCTGCATAAATCAATAAAGCAATTTCTTCATTAACTCATAAGTCCTTTATACTCGTAATTAATTGTCAAGTTAGTTAATAAGCATAGCAGCTTGGGAAGGCAAAAAGTTTGTAAGTTGACACATCACAAAATTCAACTTTTTCATTTTCTTAAAACCTTTCCTTAGTAATCTGCATTCACGCCTATCCTACAATCGTCCAAGGTAGGTATTCCATGTTTCTAATATGTTCTAACACATGGAACTTTACCAAATTTATATCGAAGATGATTAAAAGTTATAGTTCCCTTTAGTTCAATCAGATTTCGGATGTGCGTGAGAGTTCAAAATGCTTCATATTCATTATTATTCTTTATATAAAAAGAGCAATAGATTAGAAGTTGTGAGTCCGATAACAATGTTAATTTATCTCTGTTAAGATTGCCAACATTTGTTAGATTTTTGTTCACTTTTTGGCCTTTCCATTTTTTTTCAATTTCTTTTCATTTTGATAATTTTAAAACTGTCCAAAGGTGTATAAACCGTATTTGAAAGTAGAGTAAGAGATATTATAATTTTGAGAAAATGTCATAAATGGTCCTTGTGGTTTGTTACATTCGCATTTTGCTCCCTATGCTTTTTTTTTCGTTACAACTAGTCCCTGCCTTTTTTGTTTTCATTGCCAGAAGCCCCTGACACTAACTTCTGTTAGTTTAAGACCGTTAATGAGGGTATAATTGTCCATTTATATAAAAAAAAAAAACTTCCTTCTTCTTCCTCCTTCTTCTTCCTTTTTTCCGGCCACCACCACCACCACCAAATTCCGGTAAAACATGATTTTTAACTGGGTCTTTTGATTATTATATTCAATTCACTCCTAATTTGACAAATAGTAACCTTAAAAATTCATCTTCATCTACAATACAACACAAACTTGGTTTGTTAATGTTGTTTTGGCTAGCAGCTGAGAAGCAGGGGATACACACATGCCAACCTTCATTTTTATTTGTATATTGTTGTTGTGTTGAATGAGAACACACTCAAGCAGCAACACAAAAGGAAAACGCCCAACACCTTTACTAATTGAAATATATTAATGGGCCAATCAACAACCAAAGAGAAAAGTCTCGTGACACACATTTTCTTAACTTTTTTGAGTTTTTCCTTGGTGTCTTGCCGATTCAGTAGAGTGTAACATGCAAACATCCATGTGCATTTCGAATAAGCTCAACCCATCACTGTCATCTTTAAGCAAATATGACATCTGAAAGAATAAGGTTTCATTAACTGAATATTTGGTTGGAATGTTGGATTTTTGTGGGTTTGATTATTTGTTGAATTTTGTTAGGTTTGATTACTATGAGAGAAAGAATAGAGAGACAGAGAGGAGAAAGGTAACTAGATTTAGGGATCTTGAATTAATGGTATATATATATATAGAAAAGAAAAAATGTTACAAATGGTGGATCTGTTCTATCTGTACATCACAAAGCTTTTCGAAATATTTGATGTTTCTCTTTCTTTCTTGAAGTAGGTATGAATATTTGGGGATGATGATAAATATGTGGAATGCACAGGCTGGGATACATATAGATCGGTGTATATATATATACACACACATACACATATATGATACACAAGGATGGTGATTTTTGGATAAATTTTTGTAAAGTAAAGTGAAGTAACTCCCAATGCTGTCTTTCACGGGTTTTGGGTCCCAATACCGTCTTCGACGGTATATGGGGGAGGTTGATATGTAGACAGCCTTACCCCTACCAAAGGTAGAGAGGCTGCTTCCAGGTTCTACCATAGGTAGAAAAGGACCTCCAGCCTTGCCGGCATGAGGATCGAACCCATGACCTCTGTTTCTAGAGGCATGAGTTCCAACCACTGATCCAACCCAGTTGATTTTTTTTGAAGAAATTTTTGTGCTTTGGGTTAAGATTTGTGGAATTTTTGTGGTTTGGGTAATGATTTAGGATCTTGATTTTGCTATTCTGTATATTGAAAAAGAGATATAGAAATACAATAAATATGTATAGATATAGATAGATGGGCATAAATACTGATAATGAAATGGATACTATATATATATATATATATATATATATATTAAATTAAAAAAATGATTATTATTGCAAATAGTCCCTAAGGCTGGTAAAAAGACGATTATAGCCTCACGTGGTTTGCACGTGAGGGGTTTAAACGGCTAAATCTAACAGAAATTAGTGTCAGGGGCTTCTTGCAATGAAAATGAAAAAGACAGGGACCAGTTGTAACGAAAAAAAAGCACAGGGGGCAAAATGAGAATGTGACAAACCACAGGGACCATTTATGACATTTTCTCTATAATTATATATATATATATATATATACTTGTCAAAATATATTTGTTGAAGTTTTGATAACACAATATACTTAACAAAAACATTATAGTATAATTGTGGGTTGGTTTGTAATTTGTAAAGTTCAATACTCGAAAATGTTAGAATAATAATTTACGTATATATGCTTAATTAAATATGATCAAAATAAATATAATATTATTTTTAATAATACTAACAGTGCGAATATTTATTGTTTATTAATGTTATCTTAGAAGGACTTTTTTTAATTAAGTATAGCCTAAAAGAGACATACGTAGCTTAAATATAGTATCACACGTCACTTAAAGAAAACCCCAAACATATTATGTGTTTGATTTTATTTATTCAGCGTGTTAATTACACGTACCTTTATGTAATTGTCCCGTTCAATAAATCGTTATGTGTTCATAAATATTCGTGCTTTTGATGTATTATTTGATACTGACCTTATTCATTTAATAGTTTCTTTTAAGATTCGTTGCCTACTCCTGTACGATTTCTACTTCGTTGGACATTTTTGACATTTTCAAAAATAATAAAAAGGGAGTGTGAAAAAAGAAAGGACAAAAAGTGGGAAAAAAAAAACTAATGGATGTTGGCAATCTTAACGGAGATAAATTAACACCGTTATTGCGTAGACGAAAAGTGATTAAAGTGCCAAATTTAGCCTTTTTTTTGCAATTTTTTCACTTTAAGGACGAAAAGTGCAAAACGTGTAAATTGAAGGGCGAAAACTGTAATTTTCTCTTTTTTTTATGTATATATATTATCAATTTTTTTCATAGTAAGTAATTTCCTCCATGATGTGTTCCTTTATTTGATGCAGTTACGCGTGCATTCAAATGGCTCAAGACTAAAGATTAATTAAAAAGACTGAAAACCATTGACAAAACGTGAATATTCTTATAAAACTCAATATCAATCAACTACTCTTTCCAATAACCAAAGACCCCTATTTATAATAATCCTAATACCTCTAAAATAGGAAACAAATCGATTCATACTTATCACAATAAATAAAAAGATAACTTATAAAAATAAAATATAACTTATTAAAATAGAAGATACGACTTATTAAATTAGAAGATAATCTGGTCACAGGTCTCCTGCATCATTCTCTCCCTCTTCGAAAAAACTCGTCCTCGAGTTTTGCTTGCCAGCCGAAACCACAGCCACCTCCTGGGTCATATGGAGCATAAATGTCAACTGACTCAAGACCTTCCTTGACTTTTTCAATATCTATAAACCGAAGTTTGAAACTCACAAGGATAGAGCCACATTGGACTTCTTTCTTCGGCCCAACCAAATACACCTTTTGTTTTTCTATAGGTCCATCAAAAACCAATTTGGATAAACCATGCATGTCACATATTGATGTAAACTTCACATCCATGCAATTTTCAGCGGTAAATATATTTTGACTTTTAAAAGAAAAATATTGAGATACCTTTTCTTCAATTTCTTCAATTTCTTCTTTGATGGAACATACATATAATTCATCAATGATACACGACATAAGATAAAGATATACTGAAAGTCCCACGTTTGCACAGATTAAGTTAAGTTACACCTAATGTAAGTTCAAGTAAGTAAACACAAACAAATAAAGTAAACACGTTTAATCATATGTATATTAATTAAACGGTAAATACATGATTGGTTTACAATGAATGAGAAAGAAAAATATTGTTAAGTTTTTAACATAAAAAAACTGAACAATTTACAAGAACAAGAACACACTAAGTGTTGTTGTAGCACAAACTAACAAGAGTTACGGCTAGATCAAGTGATTTCTTATATAGGCAGAAATAAGAATCACATGACATAAGAAGGTTGTCAACCATCTATTGGGGAATGATTCAGATCTGCAGAGTTCTTCTTTCTTCATCTTAATTTAACTCGAAAAAGATGATTCATTTAAAGCATCAAAATTAAACTTGAATACCATTAAAACAGATTAAGATGCATACGATTAGGTAAGAGCAGCAACAAAACATGTAAACCTCAATTATACACGAGCATAAAACAAATGCAGAAACTAACATCCACCTCAGACCCGGATTTACAAGCAAACATAACGACCACATGACCAGTAGCAAATATGAACAGCAGTAGCAATAGCAGCATCAAAAACCATGATTTGGTGTATCAAACGGTAACAAAAAGGAATGCCCTTGGCCCACATGAAAACCGAAGTCCAAAACATCATCAGAAACATGATACTAAGACGACCAGCTGCCACCCACCAATCTTGCCACTTGAACCAAACTAACAAATATGTCCAAACCTAAAGGAACGATTTCAGTTTCATGTAAGAAATTCTTCGGGTACCTTAGCTCCAATTTTGTTAAATGCAGCTACAAGGAGCTTCCTGCATAAAGCTAGATCATCCTTGAACATGACTGAGTAGGCCTTCCTGTTACATGTCACCATTACATTACGAACACAATTGCGAAAATGGCCGACAACAAAGTCCTCGAAGCTCTGACGACATCATACAACATCTCGTTAGATAAAGCACACAATAAACAACTGCAGACAAAATCATGTCAAAATCTTACCTTTGGTGGTTTGTTCATGACATTAACCATTGTTTTGAGTGATTTTATAATAGTGTTCTCATTGTAGCATGACGAATATAGTTTTCCATAAGGAGAGCCTCGCATGACTGAATAGGTAAGATCGTTGTACATAGGGTTTATTGTGAAAATCTGGTTTTGTATGGAAACTAGAAGGTCAAGAATATTTGAGGTGCCTGGGACCCACATCGTCTCCTGGCCGCTGGTTGTTTTGGGTAGTCTCATATCAACTTTACCACACTTGTAGAGTTTTGGATGGATACAAAAACCACCAGAGTGATAATGCACACGCTAAAACAAAACCATAAATAATATTAAATCAATGAGTCATGTTCTTGCTGGAGCATGCAGTTTGCTGCATATTTGATTTTCCCATATATATCCAACTCAAATTAGCAAAAATCAAATATTCCCATATCACTATTTTAATTACAGATATATCTCAAATATCACTAGTCACTACCTTTAAATCATAAAATGACCGTAATACTGGCGGAAAACATAGTTTTGGTGAGGGGAAATATGAAGTTCACTCTTATATATATACATATACATATATATATATATATAGAGAGAGAGAGAGAAGATCAAGTAGATGATAGAAGAGAACGATAACATACCGGCGGGCTAGCAGGATAGTTGCTTGGTAAGCATAAATCAAAGAAAAAGAGACCATCACGGTAAGTCGTCCCTTGTGGTCCAATAATTACAGCTCTTAAAAGATCCATCCTTGATTCATCAACCCTCACAAATATGGTCTCTGCTACAAATAAATAAATATAAGTTCATGTTCCTAATCTTTATCAAACAGTGGTCATAATAAATTAGCATTGGCAGTGGCATTACCAGGCAAATATTTCTCAAGAATCATCCAATCTTTACGTACCATGTCAGCCCACTCTTTAGATTGCTGAATATACCACATATATGTGTATGAAAGGCAACAATACTACTTTATTGAGGGAATAATCCAATGGAAAAACAACACACACTTACCTGGTTCAACGCAGAACTCTCTGTGGAAAAAAAGTGATCAGAAATTCCTCTGACACAATCAAACTTTCTGAAGTTTTCAAATTTTTTCAGAAAATCATCTTCTTCATTACCAAGTCCCCATAGCATTGGGCTATCATCCTCAAGTTGTTGCCGGTGGTCTACTGGCACATCTTCCATGGAGAAAATACCAACATGTGACCTTCGGTTCATCAGCAGAATCTTATGAATCATTAAGTACTCAACCTTGGACTCCTTGCTCGGTACATGACTAGAAATGTTTAAAAGAATGTCCTAAAGAACCATTGAACAAGAGAATCTTTGTTAAAAAGGCAAGTGGCAGGTGGTAGAGAGTACTGGGTTTCAGATAATTTAATTACAAAGTACAAACCTCGGTTCTCCTAGGACCCCTGACATACAAAGGTTGCCCTTTTTTGACTTCTGTTCCGGCACTGACGAGAACCTTAGTGATCACACAATCAAAAGAGGCTCGGATGGTGAATCGAGCTTCAGGAGGGTATATGTCAATGTCGGGCACCTTGTTACGAAAAAGAAAAAACACAAGACAGGACATTAAGATTGGATACCAAAGACATTGTAATTTGAGACTGGAGTGGATAGAATGAAAGAAACTTAACCTTTCCATGTCTTTGTTCACTGCATTATTAGGATCAACAATGACGAATTTTAAGGTTATGTTTATTCACAGAAAACTTTTTCTAACTTTCCATTTTCACATTTCAAGAAAATGTAAAGAGTTTTTTTTATAAAGCTAGAAAACCTTTGAAAACTATTAAACCTGTTTAGTGTGGAATCTGGAGAACACGTTAAGTTTTCCATAAAATATACTCGTATATATATATGAGAAAAAGTTATATTTGAACCATTTTTCTGTTTTCCTTGAAATTTATTCTAAAAAACACCCTAGTTTTCCACAACTAAACGCACCCTAAGCAAATAAAAAGTATATATACAGTAGTACCAGAATGTACATAAGCATGCCATCCAACTCGACGCAGAAACACTACTTGTGTAAGTTATAGATGAATAATCAGGTCCAAAAAGATGGGCTTTACTTTTAAGAAGTATGAGAACTAATTGTGTTGCACTACTAAAGATGACTTTAATACCATCCTAGGATCAGAGGACGTTAGAACAAGAAACAATTAATGAGAGAATTCATATTACTCTCTTTCTTTGTTAAATTATTGGTTCCTTTATCTACAACCTGACCAACTTTATGTGATTAAACAACACAAAACATACCATATCATATGAATGAAACCCAAAACGATAAAGGAAAGAAGAAACTTATAGTCTATACCTTCTTCATTAAGTTTAGTCCATCACTGATTTCTTAAGCAACCTAAAAAAATTTGAAGTGGTCAAATAACAACAAAATAACTCATCCTAGTAGACACGAGAATCAATATGAGCATGGAATACAATACCCCACGAAAGAGCATACAAATCAGTAAAGAAAGAAATGTTTACCTTCTTCATTAAATTTCGTGCAACAATGATGCCTACATCAACCTGACAACCAAAATACCATCCTAGGATCAGAGAACGATAAAACAGGATACAAGTGTTAAGAAAATTCAATACCATGCTCTCTTTCTCTGTCGGATCACTAGCTTCTTTGACAACCACCACCTGACAAATTTTAAGTAATCAAAAAACAACAAAATAACACATCCTAGCATACAAGAACCACTACAAGAATGTAATATGTAATTTGGATACACTTTACTCCTACTCGAAACATCAAAAGGAATGACAAGAGGGAAGGAAGATATACCTTCCTCTCCTTTTTTGCTGCATGATTGATATCTACCTCAACCTAACAGAATGTAACTGATTAAATAACAACACCAGCAAAAACGAACGCACCCAGAATAATACAAGAATCAATATATAAGCACGCCGAAAGGGAATTTAAGAAAAACTTAAGTAAATATGGAAAAGAGCAAAGAAAGAAAAGAAGATTACCTTCCTCTTTTTGTGTGCAGCATCATTGATGCCTTCATTAACCTGACATAATATAAGTGATCAAATAAGACAAGAAAACAAATATGCAGAATATTAGAATCCAACTACGTTGACATGCATTTAATAAATGATGATATTAAGCAGAAAGACTAACAGGGGTTGGCACATTTGCAGACGTAGCACGCTTCTTTTCAGTTAAATAAAGATATTCTTGAGCTTCCTTTGCTCCAATGTTTTCAAATGCATTTACCAGGGGCTTGATGCATGAAGTGACATCCTTCTTGAACTTCATTGAGGGTGCATGATTGCTGTCACTGACAAGACACCCCACTTCTTGCTGACCTTTAATATAACCCTTGCATGCCATTAGGATATCATGTACACGCATGTGAAAATGCCCAAACACCAAATCCTCAAAATTCTGTATGTGTGCATTACACAAACATCTTTTTATCAGTTAACCATACAAAAAAAAACATAAATAAAGAGATAAATAATCAAAATCTTGCCTTGGGGGGTTTGTTCATCGTATAGACCATTGTCTCAAGTGATTTGACAACAGTATTCTCATTGAATAGGAAGGACTTTCTTTCTTGAATGCGACTTATCGACATTGCAGTTCCAATTATGTTAAAATAAGGTGTTGCATTCAAAATCAGATCTTGTATGGAGACCAGGAGTTGGAGCATATTAGAAGTGCCAGGAATCCACATATTTTCCTGTCTGGCAAATTCATTACACAGGACCAAGCGAACATCACCACACTTGTTTAGATGTGGGCTGATACCAGGAACACCAGAGTGGTAGCGCACAAGCTGTTATCAAAACAGAAAGAAAAAAGTAAATAAGTCGTTAAACTATACGAATATATATACATGGATATTAAAATGAAATGGATAAAAGAAGAAGGCATACGGGGGGACTATCAGGATAGTTTATTGGGAAGCACATGTCAAAAAAGAAGAGACCATCATGATAAGGAGTCCCTTTTTGTCCAACAATTGCTGCTCTTAAAATATCCATCCTTGATTCAAAAACCCTAACAAATATTGTGTCTGTAGAAATTGAAAATTAAAGTTATTAAATGTAGAAAAAGGGAAAGGAAAAAGCTGAATGAATGGGGCAAGGTGGTGAATTACCAGGCAAACGTTCCTTAAGGATCCTCCTGTCTTCTTGTATCTTGTTAACCCAGTCAATTGGTGCCTGAAAAAGATCATAATCGATAAATGAATGAAAAGGTCAAGAGTTGTTAAACATAATTCATAAATGATTTAACAAATAGGAAAGCGACCTGTTGTGTTTCAGGAGAAGACTCTGCTGAAAAAAGATGGTCGGAATAGTCGACGACAGTATCAAAACGTTTGAAGTTCAAAAGAAGTTGAGCAGCATCCACATTGTGATGGAGAAGCCTGGTTGGCATTTTGTGAGTATTGTCGACAATGGTAGCAGACTGATGCTGCTGACGCTGCTTGAGACTCTCCTTAATCTGTATTTTGAGGTATTCGGGCATTGGTGAAAAGGGAGACAGAGGTGTAGTTGGAGGTGGAGGGAGAGGACGATACAAGACAAACAAAGGGTCCCCTTTTTTGACGCTGGTATCATCCTTGACGAGAACCTCAACGACCGTACAAGACGTTACAGCCAACACTGTCCCTAAAGGATACTCGTTTGGGTCGGTCCATAACCCACGGTCCTGCAGTTTAAGATGTACATTAGTCTTGGTAACGATGAACATAAATCATATGGGTTCTGCTTCAAATAAACAGGTATTATAGTAAAAGAATAAAACATTTTTTTCTCTTTACCGAAAATCGTTGTGCATCAGTATATACTTATACTCTATGAATCTTCGTGCATCATTTTTATCATAATCATCAATAACTTATCCTATTCGTTATACTCTAATACTTGTTTCACAATAACCACCACCCATATATGCAATACAATATACTAAAAGTAACTAGATATCATGAAACTTTCATAATTATTAAAACACGAAAAAGTTGAAAGAAAATGGATTAATAAAAAGAACCTTCAAGCGTTGCGTGGACTGATGAGGATCGATGAGGCCTGTTTCTACTCGTAAACCAGGTCCAAACAAACCAGACATCTCTTCTTCTTCTTTTTCTACTTATTGTATTATTATTATTATTATCTGCTTCACAAAACAACAACAACAAACTTATTTTATTCTTATCTTACATATATATTATATTCAATTCAATAACCAACATCTCAGCTTAACAAATAATATTATTTACTATTATCATCTATCATCTATGTTCGATATGGAAAATAAAAATAGTTAAATAAATAAATAAATAATGAAGGACTTATTATTCACCTTTTTATCTGCATCTGTTTCACCGTATGAGGATAGATACAACTTTTTTCTTCCCCTTATTCCCATTTTCCTTTCAAATAAGGGAGGGTTTCTTTCTATTTTTAGATTTTCTTTACATAACCGGTCCCCTGTATTTTCTAAAACACTACTTTTGCCCCTCTTCAACCTAAAATATGATTTTAGAACAAACTAGAAAAAATACCCGCGCGTTGCTGCGGGATTTTTTTTCGAGCCTAAATAATTACCGTGTATAAAAGTATCCACTAAGCCTGGTTATAGCTTTATATACTGAATAATTAAAATTTTATTTACAATGGGGATGACAAAGAAAAGCAAACAAACGAAAGTTATGTAATAAAAACTCACAGTTAAAAAAAGGTGGGAGTGAAGTTTGAGACTGACAAAAGAAAAGCAAACAAACGAAAGAAAGAAAAGTCTTAGGGATAAAACCATACATGTGTGAAAGGTTATGTGATAAAAACATGATAATACAAAAGTTTGGTGTCTAAAATATAAAGTTAAAAAACTTAAGTTAGGTTAAAGTATAAAAGTGAACTTCAAAAATTATACACTGAACTTAGTCCCTGAACTTGACACGTTTTTCACTTTTAGTTACTAAACTTCAAAAGTTGCAAATTATACACTGAACTTGTCACTTTTTTTCACTTTTGGTCACATCACCCAGTTTCGTTAGTTTTGCTCCATTAAGTTGCCCAGATTCATTAGTTTTTTTTTCATTTTTCATCCTTTCCATTATTGTATAACTAAAATCGATAATCGACAAACTTCAATGATGAAAAGTGTAATTTACCTAAGTTTTTTATATATACTTTATTTGTCCAATTTTAAATGTTATTATTTTGATTTTTTCTTAGTATTTTTACTTTTAACTTTGACTCTAAACATTTTTATTTGTAATATATAATAGTTGGTGTAAATTAAATCAATGAAAAGTATATTTAAAAATTAGTTCATTATTATATGTTTATAACAAATTTATATAATACAGACAAAAATATTTACGGTTAAATTATAAGGCGTTATAGAATATCAGAAAACCTACAACACATTACTTCAGATAAACATTACAATACCATTTTTTTATTTTCGTTCATTAATAGTTAATAAAATGAATTAAGAAAAACTATATAAGTTTATGTAACACACACAAAAAAAAATTTACGGTTAAAGTAGACATAAGAAGACTCAAAATTCAAACATAGTCACTAAATAAATCTATCTTTATAAATAAAAAGTTCAATAACAATTATTTCATCGTCGTTTAAAAAAAACAATTTTTTCATCTAATCAAACTACTATATAATCAATAGATAGTAAACTGTAAACATAAAAAATTTATTTCAAAACATAATAAATGAATATGTATTTTCACTAATCGGCCAAAACAATATATAAGACCTGAAGTTAGACCGATTATCGATTTTAGTTATGGAATAATGGGAAGGACGAAAAGTGAAAAAAAATTAACGGATCTGGGCAAGTTAACGGAAAAAAACTAACAAAGTTGATGCAGTGACCAAAAGTGAAAAAATATGTCAAGTTTAGTGTAAATTTGCAATTTTTAAAATTTAATGACTAAAAGTAAAAACATGTCAAATTCAGAAACCAAAAGTGTAATTTTCCATTAAATTTTTTCCCCCGCCGACCCAACATGTTCTTCTTGATTTTGTTGTCATTTCGTCAATGTCAATACTTTTTTGTGAAAGAAAAAAGAATGGATCCCACTACTCTTCACTGCTCCCACCACTCAATATTTAGTACTATTATTTTAATTATTAATGGGGATTGATGTATATTACTTGTTGCCATAAACAAACGAAAATGCTTCAACGAATGGTCATTATTCTCTCTTTGATTTTGTGGGACACAATTTTTTATTTTAAAACAAGAGCGAAATCTATTTAATATTGTCCAATGACTAAAGACTATCACTATAGTCAGTCAAACTCACAACTTTGTTTTTTCTAACACCTAACGGTGAGATATATTTATTCCATTTATTATTAAAGCACCGGCAAAGAACTAAGCATAATCGCGCCTAATCATGTCTAGCCATCTACCGATAATATAATGTCACATCATTCCATGTCTAACTCATGTCTAGCCATGTCTAACATATGCCAACCATGTCTTTTCATGCCTCACTATCCCTTTACTATTTTTCTTCAATCATATCCACTCTCTCTCCTATCCATCCTTAAATCATTGCTTATTTTTCTCTCTCTCTCTTCCATGCCCAAGCGACAATGTATGCCGAAATCACTCATGTCTAGCCCATGCCTTGATGTTGGCGGAGGTGTTTGTCGCACCCCATGCCTAGACCATTGCCATCCTCCTAACAATAGACTAATAATACAAATTAAAAGGAACAGTAAACACCAAGAACAAGTTAGACAGACAAGGTCCGCTACACCAAATGTCTCAATCGGGGTTCACCTTTTTAGCCTATTCTTGATCCACATCTCTTCAAAAATTAGCAAAGGTGAAAGAGGGTTGTGAAACTCACAACTCGCACCCTGTTTCAGCCGAATGAAACTCCAGACCCATCAAAATGCATCAATTTCAAGAAAAAAGAACTTAAGTTATCCGAAACCCAATAATCTCTAACACTTCCCGTTATAACAAAGCTTCTTTTGTTCCTTTGGTTCTTTAGGACATTCTTTCAAACATTTATAGTCATGCACCAAGCAAGGAGTCCAAGCTTGAGTATTTACTGATTCATAAGATTCTGTTGATGAACCGAAGGTCACATGTTGGTATTTTCTCTATGGAAGATGGGTTAGTAGATCACCTGAAGCAACTTGAGTATAGTAGTCCAATGGCACTGGGACTTGGTAATGGATAAGATGATGTTTTGAAAAGATTTGAAAACTTCGGGAAGTTTAATTATGTCACAGAGATTTCTGATCACTGTTTTTCCATACAGATCGAGTTCTGCACTGAACCAGGTAAGTGTGTGTTGTGTTTCCGTTGGATTAATCCCTTAATAAAGTAGTAGTGTTGCCTTTCATGCACATATATGTGATATTTTTCAGCCATCCATAGAGTGGGTTGACATGATACATAAAGATTGGACGATTCTTGAGAAACATTTGCCTGGTAATGCCACTGTCAATTTCTTATGACCATTGTTTGATAAAGTTTAGGAGTATGAACTTACGTTTATTTGCTTGTTGCAGAGACTGTATTTGTAAGGGTTGATGAATCAAGGATGAATCTTTTAAGAGCTGTAATTATTGGACCACAAGGGACTCCTTACCGTGATGGTCTCTTTTTCTTCGATTTGGTCTTACCAGGCAACTATATCCTTCTAGCCCGCCGGTATGTCATCTTTTTTCTTCTATTATCTACTTGACCTTCTATATATGTTTGATTTGGTCTTACCAGGCAACAATTGAAGTAAAGTTTTTAGTTTGATTCGGGTATCTATATATACAGTTTAGTGAGGAGAAAATATGAAATTTACTCTATATATTATGTCTATGTCTGTTATATTCAATGAATGCTTGATTTAATTTGTATTTTATACTTTTGTTTCAGCTTGTACGTTATCTCTCTGGTGGTTTTTGTATCAGTCCGAATTTCTGCAAGTGTGGTCTAGTTGACATGAGATTATCCGAAACAATTGGCAGCCAGGAGAGAATTTGGGTCCCACACACCTCAAATATTCTTGAGCTTCTAGTTTTCATACAGAACCAGATTTTGATAGCAAATCCTATATACAACAACATTACCTATGCAGGCATGAGAGGTTGTGCTTATGGAAATGTATTTTCAGCATGTTACAATGAGAACACTATTATAAAATCACTCAAAACAATGGTGCATGTCATGAACAAACCACCAGAGGTAAGATTTTGACATAATTTATCTGTAGTTGTTTACTGTGTGCTTTATCTAATTAGTTGTTTTTGATGCATTCATGACTTCGTTGTCGGGCATTTTCGCAATCATGTTCGCAATGTAATGGTGACATGTAGCAAGAAGGCCCACTCAATTATGTTCAAATATGATCGGTCTTTATGCAAGAAGCTCCTTGTAGCTGCATTTAACAAAATTGGAGCAAAGTTACCCGAAGAATATTTTCCATGAAGCTGAAATCCCCCCTGCTTTACGTTTGTACGTTTCCAGTCTTATTTAGTTTGGTTCAAGTGGCAAAATTGGTGGGCGGCAGCTGGTCTTCTTAATACCATGTTTCGGATGGTGTTTTGGACTTTGGTCTTCATTTGGGCCAAGGGGTTCCTTTTTGCTACTGTTCAATACACTAAATCATGGTTTTTTTATGCTGCTATTGCATGCTGGTCATATTTGCTGGTTTTGCTTGTAAGTACAGATCCGAGGTGGATGTTGGTTTCTGCGTATGTTTTATGCCAGTATATAATCAAATTCTACATGTTTTGTTGCTGCTATTTACTATCATTCTTAATCATATGCATTTCAAATCTGTTTTACTGGTATTCAAGTTAAGTTCTGATGCAGATTGAAACTTCTTTTCTGTAGTTACTGAATGGCATATTTATATATTTGCAGTTATCATACTTGTTTACTCTATCCATTCAATAAGATCCATTAAAATGAGATTGTTTTCAACACAACCCATTCTTTATTTGTCATTCCAAATTCATAAAAGAAAAAATATATATATTTATCGACATCTTAATAAAACTAACTATTGAGTTGAGCATCACCCCTTCCCCCCAAAAAAAAAATTGTACAAAACCAGTCAATATACATCCCTAAATACCAAAATGATTTGTGTATGAATTGATGGCTGTGCATGATCATCAATCACATTCTATCTTTGTAGTAGTGGATTGGTTTCTACACATGGATCATGGATGTGTACCTTGCTGAGTGCTGCACAGTCGACTAACCTTCAGTATGACTTTCGAGTGTCAAGTTATGTAGACTCGGATATTGGCATCATATCACAACCTGATCCTAAAGTATCATACAACTCAAGTGTTGTGTATGGTGCTTTGATTCGGAAGGATCGACCATTTTGACCACATATCCTATCTTTCATAACTTACTAGTTTCTAACACAATAACTTATATGCATATTAATAATACCGAACAGGAATTATAGGTTCACCATACCCTTATGGGTCACGATGCTTAATGTCTCAACTTTGATTGCTTCTATGGGTCAAAGCTTGTGTCTAATATAAGCGTCCACTGGTTGTTTTGTTGTTTGCCAAAGCGCATTTCACGCTAGACGAAATAACGAAAGTAAAAAGCCAATAGCGAAAATAAAAGGGCATGCACTATTGTGTAAGAAAAGTCTGCTTTGCACTTTCTTGAAAAATTTGTACGGATAGGTATTATTTTGAGGCGTGTGGTGTTTTTAGTGTTTTTGACAAAAAGAATTGTAAAAGTAGGAAGCCCGACTTTTCAAACGCCGGACTTACATATTTATTCGAAAGAGAGGCATTTCAAACGCCGGACTTGCATACGTGGCTGCCACCTGTTATTTAACCCTGCTGCGCCGGTGTTTAAAAGGCCGGAGTTACCTTTTCTCCATTAAAGCCGGTCTTCTAAATGCCGAGTCCTTTTTCTTTTCAAAATGCTAAATTATTTTTTGCTTTTTTCTACCGAATAGCTTTGTCACTTTTTTTAAGTATGACACGCGTTAGTTTTGATAAAAAAAAATGGAACACATAAGTTACCCCACACAATAAGTTATAAAAATGAAGTTATTGTAATCTGCATGAAAATGTTGATACAGAAGAAGGAGAAAGTTTTTTACTAAAATTGTTGTATACAAAACAACTACATAGCCACGAAAAACATACAACCACGGTTTAATAAGGGTGATTTTTTTAGAAAATTGAGCGTTAAAGAAGAAAGGTGTTTGAAACACCGGAGTTAAACAAAAAAACACAAGTCCGGCTTCCAGAACGCCGCTCTTAAATTGCAACCACAAAAGTATAGCCACGTAAGTAAGTCCGGCTTTTGAAAAGCCGGGCTTCCTACTTTTACAAATTTTTTTTGTCAAAAACACTAAAAACACCACACGCCTCAAAAAAATAATCATCCGTACAAATTTTTCCACTTTCTTAGCATTTTCAGATTTAAAATATAATTATCTCTCATTTCAACTTCAATTATAACTTCAGAATGGTTTCTCTATGTCCAAGCAATCCATTCACATTTCTTGCCTCGATTTCTTGAAGTCATGAGTCAAAAAACATAATTCTCTCGTTTTAATTATGATTCATTGAAAACCATTATTTCAGATACCACAAGTCTTCTATAGAAGCCATTTCTTTAGCTATCCTAGGTTGTTATTGGGTTATTGGTAAAGGGAAAGCGTCTCTAAGTGGACCATCTTCTTCACAAACTATATTTGGGCCGCAAAATAAACAAACCATGGTGGCTGAGTAATGGTGGTGTAAGTTGATTAGTGATGGTGGTGGTGGTCTTGGTTGTTGTAGTGATGATAAACCCTTAACACAACAAACCCTAGTCAGATAAACTAGGGCTATGCTTATATATCACTACTTCTTTGGGTTGTGGGCTTACTTTAAAATTTACTTTAAACCTTTTTTTTTTTTTTGTCTGATGACCCATTTCCAAAGATAAACACCTATGCCCCACTAAAAAAAATAATAAAAAGGCTTTTTATAATTAGATATTTTTTAATTCTATAGTACTGGAATCCCAATGTGTATAAAACAATTTTCTTTTATAAATTGCCACTAAAGGAAACAAACAAATTAAAGAGTTTTATTTACCAGAACTTCTTTCTTTATACATAGATTACAAATTAACATGACTCGCACTATTTTTAATAGCTACCAAATAACCAATAGTAAAAATAAAGAGCCAGTAGCGGAAATAAACGGCATTCGCTATTCTACGTGTAAGAAACTTTTATTGAATCAAAAGCATAAAACCAAAGTGTGTACTTCAACCTAGGGATGAATAAAAGACCCGTTGACCTGCGCCCGACCCGGAACCGGCCCAAACCGACCCGTCCGAAGCCCTAATGGGTCGGGTCACATTTTTTAGTGCATTTAAGGGTCACCGGTTGGATGGGTCGGGTGAAGGAAAAAACCGAAAAATTGTGAAGGAAACCCGTGACCCGTCCGAAACCGACCCGAACCTTCACGGGCCAGGTCAAGGGTCACGTTTTCCATGCTCTCGCGGGTTGGGCCGGGTTTTGCCGGGTCGGGCCGGGTTTTGACCCGTGCACATCCCTACTTCAACCACTCATGCTACACATAAATTAAATAAATGTTTTACAATAATTACAGGCGATATGAATGTTTCATCGATATAGAACCTGTATAGCATTCAAATCTCATCAACCTACTTTACAGTTTCCATAACAGTGTGTGCATTGAAACCTCATTAAATTCCATCATATTGGTATCAAAAACCCAATAACAAAAATAAAGAGCTAATAGCAAAAATAAAGGGCATTCGCAATTGTGTAAGAAAGGTCTGCTTTGCACTTTTCTTGCATTTTTTTAAAATGGCCACGATGATATTCATCATATAAAAGCTAATCTAGAAACTAGCGGGAAAAAAAAACCTGGTACAAGACCAGTCAACATACATCCCAAATAAGCAAATACCAAACATATCTTAGCCATGAGTAAGCATGTTGTTGGGTTTTTGGTTTGACTCGTGATATTTGGTGTACTTTTTGCTATCAAAAAGATTAGTGAATGAATATGTCCTTCAAAAGAATTTTTAGAATATAATGTGAAAGAAAATGGGTATATATGATTATATGAGATTATGAGATTTTCCTCTTCTCTATATGGATTGTACAAGATCTTGTAAACTTTGAAAAATTATAAGACTTTATTTATGGTAAAACTCTATTTGAATGATGGAAAATAGTTTGTTACATTTTTCAATTTTTTGAGTTTTCAATTTGAACATAAATTTAAATGCATTAGAGAAAAGTATAGATAAGATGGTTAATGGTAGCATAATCGAATAATTCAAGTGCTCCATACTCTCCTGTTCCAAAAATAGAGAAATGTATATTTTCTAACAGCATAAGCTCAAACACAAAACAAGAAACTGACCAAGAAATTGTATTTCATAACAATATTAAGGTGCGCCAATAAAAAAAGGTAAGGGGGAATAGTGCAAAATATAACCAAGTAAACAACATATCTATTACAAAAAGAATCATAAATGCCGAAAATTGTAACCAAAACCTCGTTGCCCAGTTGGTTTCTATATTTTTTTACAAAACCACATAACCAAACTAAGAGAAACTGCACATTATTCTTTAATGGCGTATTTTGTAAAGAATTTGTATGAGAGATTGACATCAACTTACAACCAACACAAAATTCAGATATTTCAGAACATGTAAAAAATAATCAAAATGAGAACAAAACTTCTATCGTACACCATCTTTATCCTACATCCATCTTCTGTATCTATTCTTCGTATATTTCAGTGAGCTAATCATCCCAGTTGGCATCCCAATCGTCTTTCTTCGTGGCCCGTGAAGTAAGCCCATTGGACGAGATACTTTTACTGTGAAGATTTCCACCTGGTGATCTTATGGCGTTGTCTTCATCCCAATCATCATCATCCCAATCTTGATCCCAACCCTCCGCAGTTTCCAAATTGACTGCATTTGAGGATTCTGGGAGGCCCATCTCGAGTTCCTGGTATGGAACTCCATTGTCCGTTCTCCTTTTTCTGAAGCTGCATAAAGCCCATGAAGCCCCGACGACTAGCGCTACAAGAAAAGCAATATAAGCTCCGTATATTGGTGTTACTTGCTTTGAATAGAACGTTAACTGATCAAGAAAGTTGTTCTGCGATATGCGACTATCCACACTAGCTGGTGTATGCTTAGGAGGGGGATCATTTTCATCTTTCGACTTTGAGGGGTCCTTGACATCATTTGGCTTTGAGATGTCATCTTTTGACTTTAAAGGGTCCTTGTCGTCTTTTGAATTTGAAGAGTCGTTCTTTTTCTTTAACTTCGAAGTGTCATTGACGTCGCTCGACTTTGGGGGGTCACTGACATCCTTTGACTTTGAAGGATCATTGACGTCTTTCGATGACTTTGCATTGTCATTGACATCCTTAGGTGACTTTTCAGGGTCATCAACGTCTTTCGATGACTTTTCAGGGTCGTCTTTCAGTGACTTTGGAGGGCTGTCAACATCTTTGGGCTTTTTAGCATCATCAACATCGTTAGGCTCTGCAGGGCTGTCTACTTTTTTATCTTTTAAAAGATCGTTTTCAGTTTTTGACTTAGCAGGATCTATGACATCTTTGGGATTTGTGGGGCTGCCAGCTGGATTATCGACATCTTTCGGATCTGAAATATTTTCAGTTTCCTTAGACTTTGGGGGACTGTTGACAAGTGTATTCTTAGGTTGACTAATCTGAAGCTCACAACTCCCACTTCCAGCGTTTAGAATAACTTTGGTATTTTTATCTCCAGAGTATGTAATGTTAACCTACAATACACAAAATAGAAAGACGATGAACAAAGTAGCATATAGACCAATGAACAATATTGTAGCCCTGAAACAGGACATAATGCATCAGCTTGTAACGTGTCAAACATACAAGGAACCGAATCTAATTTAAAGTTGTAGTGTGTCTAACCGATCCCCAACCAAATTACCCTTTACAACCTGCCCCCAAACTTATTATTCATAACAATCTTAACTTAATTTTACAGACCTTCCTCCAAAAACTATGCAAATGCAATGTTCGACTAGACATGCTTTAATCGAGTCCGTGAGTAGTTATGAAATATCTGAAATACACCACACTCTTAACTAATAGGAACATTTTCAATAAATGCTAAATTGCTAATATATGTATACTTCATTTAACTTGGCCACTAGTTTTAATTATTAAACTCTTGTTACTAACACTCTACGTCTCTACCTGATAAATCGATTACTTGACAGATTGACTGTAACATGTAAAACATTGACATGATTGAAAATTTCAAATTACGACTTATGGAAGTTGTATGATTCTAGTAGAAATTTCTGATCAGTTGCCAAACTAAAAATAAGTGGAAGTGTGTGTAATTTTTGCATTTTTTCATTATTGCGTAAATTAATACTATCAATATTTTGTGATCATTTACTAATAGATACGGACATAAAATAGTGTTAAGACTTGAGATTGCCAAAAATAGAGATGTTGAATGTAACTTTATGATGTCTAGTAAGGAAGTTTGGGCCTTTATTTGGAACACAGGATGTAAAAGCTAAGTTGATTGCGCAAGAGAATCCATATGAAACTGTTGTTCACGGTAGAGGAAGAATACTTGGGCATAATTGACGCCATGACGGTGATTGTACTTATAAACACTAATTAAAATTTCGCAGCTAACTGTTAAATCTGATGACAATCTAGACCAACTTCTGGTCATTAAAACTAGGGATCTAAAACTTTTACTTAAGCAATAAGTGGTGGAATCCCTAGCTATAACTATGCCAAGTTACCTTTAAATATATTCAAAGTCTTGAAACCTTTAAACATCATATACCAACGTAACAATGTTCCCAAAAATACAAAGTGAAACATTCAATATAGCAGAAATTAAAATACAAACCTCTTTAGTCCCATGGCCGGGTATCCCAAAAGGTGGCAGATCCTTAAATGTTCCATACGTGATATTCACTTTTAGGTCAGCGTCTTGTTCATTATGCACAAGAAGTGTCAACTTGTCAGAACCTGCTAGGATAAAGGTGGTTAATTCATAAGTGTGCATGGATCAAAATAATCAAAGCTATATAAGGGTCAAACAACACAAAAAGTTTACTCAACTAAGTACCACTGCAATTAACATTGAAGTAAAAGGTGACAAAATGGGCTTATGTTAAGGTCAAAATGGGCATTTTTAATATAGTCTCCAATCAGGTCGGGTCCAACAGGCCCTTTACACTATTTTGTCTATATTTATAGACACCAATGTATTATATAAATTTTCAAAACCGAAACTGTCAAAATACTAATCTTTAATTTTACTAAAAAAGCAAACTAAAGGTATCGAGTACTTGAAAGCACTTTAGGCTACTTCAACCCTATTTACCCAATCCTCCCATTTAAAGACTACCCTTTTCAGTGAAGACTGATAGAAAGCAACCCAAATCACCCCATTTTCTGGTAAATGGTTTGAAATTGCAACCTCTAGTTGAAAGAGGCCAAGCAGTGTAGATAGATCAAATGAATTGAAGTGAAGAGACCAGATTTACCATCTTCAAAATCTTTAACACATGTGGTCAAGGTTTTTCCCTGGTCACTGCATATCAATTTCTCTTTGCACTTTTTGCTGTCAAATGTTTTCAACTGCATCTGATCTTCTAGTTTCTCTTTACTATCTTGAATTTTCTTATCTTCTTTCTTATCAACAGAGCTTTTTGAACTTTTTTTGGTACTTCCATCATTTAAATTTTTTGATTCCACATTTAAGGGACTTGTATTTGGACTATCCTTTGGCTTCGTTTTCTCATTGGATGTTGGAGAAGATAATTGAGAATCCTAAAGACCAAGAAAAATCAGTATCACAATTTGACATACAAGAGAATGTGGCTACACACAAACATTCGGGTAGAGGGTATCATGATACATCAATCCACACCAACCCATACCACTTAACAATAGCATGTTGCCAAGTCATTTACCAAAAACTCATAATTTTTTACGCGATACAAAATTACAAACCCACCATTTAACTTTTTATTTATATTACGAGTATATAATTATTGAAAGCCTGAATGGTCATTTCCAAGACATCCAAATGGTCATCTCCCAATTGTCAGATACGGTTTCACAAACCAATCAATACCAAACCGACATTAAACCAAAGAAAGGGAATTGGTGATCCCATGTGGTTTCGAGCAAACCGAATCCAAACCATGTTCCATACTCTCCCCCCTTATGCTCGTACATGATACTACATCCCGACCACACATAGAAGAAACTACTGTTTCTATTGATGGACCAAAAAACTAAAACTTGATAAAATAAACTACTTCACTATTCTCATTATACCCTGAAATGCACAAACAAGCCTATCCACTTTAATTGATTAGAAGCAGCAATTTTTGCAACTATGTACAAACCTTTTTAAAATTATAAAAAATTTATATAAAAAAAGAAACCAAAAAAACATAGTAGCACCATTGGCTTTGAATTACAGCCTCCTAAAGGTCAACAGTCAACACAACGAAGATGCCAAAATCATGCCTAGGGTGCTAAAGTGTTGCTAACAATCAACTTTCACTTATAGCACAGCAACGGGGTTTCTTACAAAAATAAGGTCTTGATAGGTCCGATTCTTCATCACTTGCTACATATACTACCAAAGGTACAATACACTACTAAAAATCTCACAAAGAATGGGAATTTCCATTACGATTCCAATCTTTCACAGAATCAATCACTGCCCACCCACTATTCCTCTCTATAACTAGTACAAAGATGACCCCTATCATCCTAACCAACCCGTCTTGTCTCTGGTTCATTGTGTAAAACGTTGCAAGTGACCCCGTTTTTAAGGAATATCAAGCAAAGATCATTTAGATATAACAAACCAGCTACCTAATATAAATTGACCTAATGTTATAAGAATCAAAAGATACCAAAAACACGACCATATAGCCAATAACCTAAACCAATTGGGTACCTCATGCAGCATGCCAAATTAACCAAATCAAGCTTGTTACAATTTTAATACTCAAACTAATATACCATGACTGCCTCGGTTTCTAATTTTCTATACATCAAACAAATGCCATGCAACATACACACTTAACCAAATCAAGACTGTAACAAGTATTATCCTAGTACTAACGTCTTACATGCGTGTCATCCATATCATAAGTATCTAAGTTTGTATACATCAAGTGATGCCCATAAAGCTACAAATTGATTTCTCAGACATAAAGTTCACAATTTTAGTGACCATCAACTAAATTTATAAACTAACTTATTACATTTAGATAAGCTAAGCATTAATCAAACAGTAAGAGATCACCAACCTAATTCGAATTCGGATCAGAAATCGCACCTAATTTACGCGCATCAAACCGATCACAAACAACAACAATAATACAAAAACCACAACTCCACCTTTACCCATCCCAAAAAAACCTTAAAAATCTAAAAAAAGAAAAAAATCTAAAAATTACCCAGTTGATATAAAGTTATAAAGATTAAGAAAGCTTATTAATTTATCAATATAATGAAATTGTATCATTATGCTCATAAAAAAACTCAATTTTTTTGTCAAAAAAAAGGGACCCTAATTAGTGAATGATGATGCTCTGTGAATTATGGATTTAAGAAGTGAAATTAGGTTTATTAAATTAAAAGATTTTAGGTTAAAATTTTTTCTGCAAACAGATTGTGGGGGTAGGAATTGAAATAGTTTTTCTTTTTTTCCTTTTAGTTGAAATTTGTAAAGAGAGTATATAGTAGACGTGTTGTTGATGTTGGGTAAAAATAACTAAATAAAAGCAATCCGGTCGGATATTTCAAAAGTTGAGACGTTTGAAATTTATATTTAGTTGAGACGTTTTGCTGTCAAATGTTTTCAACAGCATCTGGTTTTCTAGTTTCTCTTTACTATCTTGAATTTTCTTATCAACAGAGCTTTCTGAACTTCTTTTGGTACTTCCATCATTTAAAGTTTTAGATTCCACATTTAAGGGACCTGTATTTGGACTATCCTTTGGCTTCGTTTTCTCATTGGATGTTGGAGAAGATGATTGTGTATCCTAAAGACCAAGAAAAATCAGCATCACAATTTGACATACAAGAGAATGTTACTACACGCAAACATTATGCTCGTATGTGATACTACATCCCCAGCACACATAGAAGAAACTACTGTTTCTATTGATGGACCAAGAAACTAATCTTGATAAAAGAAACTACTTCACTATTCTCATTATACCTGAAATGCACAAACAAGCCTATCCACTTTAATTGTTCAGAAGATGCAATTTTAAAACTATGTACACGGCTTTTTAAAATATTAAAAAAAAAAAAAAAAAAAAGAAACACCAAAAAAACGTGGTAGCACCATTGGCTTTGCATTACAGCCTCCTAAAGGTCAACAGTCAACACAAAGAAGATGCCAACTCTTAAGGAAAAACAGGCCTAACGTTGTTTGGAAGAATGTAACTTGGTATAATCAAATGGTTCCTAGGCATGCTTTCATTCTTTGGTTGGCACTTGGCAGTACAGGGGAAGCTGATGACACAAGTTAAAATGGAAAAATGGCAGCAAAATGGAATTCTCCTATGTTCTTTCTGTCAAGGAGGTGCTGATAGCCATATGTACAAAAATAAGGTCTTGATAGGCCCGATTCTTCATCACTTACTACATATACTACCAAAGGTACAATACACTACTAAAAATCTCACAAAGAATATGAATTTCCATTACAATTCCAATCTTTCACAAAACCAATCACCACCCACCCACTATTCCTCTCTATAACTAGTACAAAGATGCTCCCTATCATCCTAACAAACCCGTCTTGTCTCTGGTTCATTGTGTAAAACGTTGCAAGTGACCCCAGTTTTAAGGAATATCAAACAAAGATCATTGAGATATAACATACCAGACTACCTATTATAAATTGACCTAATGTTATAAGAATCAAAAGATACCAAAAACACGAGCCAATAACCTAAACCAATTGGGTACCTCATGCAGCATGCCAACTTAATCAAATCAAGCTTGTTACAATTTTTATCCTCAAACTAATATCTTACACACGTTATATTCGTATCATGACTGCCTCGGTTTCTAATTTTCCATACATCAAGCAAATGCCATGCAACATACAAACTTAAAGCAAATCAAGATTGTAACAAGTTTCATCCTAGTACTAATAAATTACACGTGTTTCATCCGCATCATAAGTATCTAAGTTTCTATACATCAAGTAATGCCCATAAAGCTACAAATCGAATTCTCAGACATAAAGTTCACAAATTTAATCACTATCAACTTATTACATTAAAATAAGCTAAGCATTAATCAAACAGTAAGAGATCACCAACCTGATTTGAATTCGGATCAGAAACCGCACCTAATTTACGCGCATCAAACCGACCAAAACCGGTCACAAGCAACAATAATAATACAAAAAACACAACTCCACCTTTACCCATCCCAAAGAAAAAAAAAATCTACAAATCTAAAAAAAGAAAAATTTCTAAAAATTACCCAGTTGATATAAAGTTATAAAGACTAAGAAAGTTTATTAATTTATCAATTTTATGAAATTGTATCATTATGGTCATAAAAATAAATTTAAAATTTTTGTAAAAAAAAAGGACCCTAATTAGTGAATGATTATGATCTGTGAATTATGGATTTAGAAGTGAAAAAAGGTTTATTCAATTGAAAGATTTTAGGTTAAATTTTTCTGCAAACAGATTGTGGGGGTTGAAATTGAAATCGTAATTTCTTTTTTTTTTCTTTTTTTTAGATTTGAAAAGGGAGTATAGTAGATGTGTTGCTGAAGTTGGGTAAAAACTAAAAAGTATACAAACCAATCGGGTCGGATATCCATTTATGAACTTCTTGCAAACTAATTATTTTGGGTCATTTTATCGAACGAGCAAGTACCCGCGCGTTGTGGCGGTGAGATAGTGGTGGTGATACCTAAGTCATAGAATGTGATAGGTTATAGGAGTTGATATGTCATAGAGTATGATAGTCAAATGCCTTAGTCGTACGGGCTCCGCCCTCGGATTTCAAAATTTGTCGAAAATATATCGAATGACATTTCTAATGAAAAAGCATGAAATTTTAAGAACACCCATACAATTTTTATAATTTATCGATGTACGGTTTTTGAGATAAAAGATTTTGAATGAATTGGAGGAATAAATGATTTATGGAAGAGAAGGAAAAAAGATGATTGGTTGAGATTTGAGGAGAGGGAAAGGTTATTATAGTTATTTTAGGTATATATATAATAGATAGGAGAGGCATTATGGGGAAGTACTTAAAATCAATATTGAAAATTTCAAATTAAATGTTGAAAATCTAAGAAAAATCTACTTTATAATATAATATATATTATTATTTTTTCTATCATATTAATATTATAAAATAACTATTAAAATACGACAAATATAACAAAATTTTGTCGTATGTAACAATAACACAACATAATATAATTAATAATAAAAAGACGCATGTCACTTTAATATGATGGCATATATCGATCAATATAGGATATAATGCGGTTTTAGTTTATTAGTAGATGCGTAAAGATTTTCAATAATTTACAACTATTTTTAATTAAAAAAATATAATTATTTTATGGGTAAATCATTTGAATTGCGGATCTTTGGAACAAGTAACCTAAATTTAGGAGGTTTTGATTATTTATTCATCACATGTGAAAAAAATATTTAAGGGGATGTGAAAAGCAATATAAAAGTGTTGCATTTCTCATCATTTTTCCTTATTTTATTTTTCTTATTTAAGTATTTTTTTTTATTTAAAACAAAACTTAGAGATAACTACAAGAATGTTCACAATGAATTAAGATTTTCTAAAATTAAAGACAAAAAAAGTTTTAACCTGTCCATTAAAATGAATGATTAAGATTCAAAAATTATTGTTAATTTTAACCCCTTAATAATTATTTTAATAACAATTATTTGTTAATAATAATTTTCAACAAAAATTTTAAAAACAAGAAAGAAAAAAAAAACATGTGCTAATTAATTTTTTACTAACTATAATTTAGTTGAGCCTTGAGCCCATAAGGCCTTAATAATACGGAGTAATTATTATGGACTATCATTTAAACAAGTAGATTGGGCCTAAATTGTTTCACAACCCCACTGATCAGTTAAACGTAGAAATTGTCTCCGACACCGGCGATCCACCTCCACCTAATTAGCGGTCTGATTCCGGCCAAATCCTAGCCTGAAGATGTACAAATACATTACATTTACATATATTTCTTATGTTATTGCGTTTCTTTTATATAGTTTTGTGTGTTAATATTGAGCTAAAGTGTGATTCAAAGTCATTAGTTTTATTAGTAATTTATTTGGATTTTGGGACTCCGGAGAGTTTTAAGACTTAAGAATGGCATTATGGTAATTTAAGTAAATCTTTGATTTATTTTTTTTTTTGAGTTTTAACTAAAATGCTAGTTAAATTAGTCTACTTTAGTTAACCACCACTAAAATGAAACTATCATACCAAAAAAAACAACACTATGAAATTAAGAAATTAACAAACTAAATTATATAGTAAAAGATTAACATTTAAATAGAAAAAAAATGGAAAAAAACCTTTTTGGAATGAGCACTGTTCTTGGGAAATATATGATCCTTGTACAATAATATTTCCGAAAAGTATGATTCTTTAAGCAAAATGACCATAAAACCATGAAATAAATAGATGTGGGCATCTTATTGTCATAAAGCACAAGTAAAGCCGAAAGGCAATGAACTTTTTGGGTGGCAACAAATTATATTTCCGAAAACATAGCACAAATCGTAAAAGGTGCATAACGAGCAGATGATAACCAAAAATGTGGCAATTATAAGTTTTATCACATTGTTTTCAGATTCAAGTGACTTGTTTATCTGATTCAAATGCAACTTTCTTATGATGCAAAAGATAAAAATGTAAACTCTAATTCCTTGGTACAACAGAATGTTATATATAATATTTAAAAGTTAGATAATATAGGATTTTAAAATTATATATAATATTTATCTTATAAAGAATTTGTAACCGTTTTATACGTATCAAAAGTTAGATAATATAGGATTAAAGAGTTTCAAACCCTTTAAAATTCTAAAAGTCATATCTTCTAAAAAGAAAAGGCACGACGGTTTATTAAAACCCTTTCAAATAGAAAATGTTGGAAAAATAATGATTCGTATTATAAATATAATGTAAACATGATCAATAACACTAACCTGAAGATCCTGTGGAACCTGTTAGTTGATTCAACATTCTTGCCATTGAGATTGGTTCACAAATTAAGGTGATTATAGGTTAGATGAGAAAGAAGAGAAAACACACACACACAAATAATGGTGGCCGAAATTAGTGATTCATCAGTGACTAATGATTTAATTATGTTATATTTATACATATAACATTTATACTTAGCCCCCTTGGTGTTTTATGTAATGTGTATTATAAGTCTCTTTAATTCTAATCACCTAATGGAAAACCCTATATTATGTCATTAATGGTAAATACGCCCATCGTATATTTACCGACATAAGAATTTCAATTATTTGTCAATTATCATATCGAACTGATATATGATCGGTGAAGGTCACAACTTCATGAGTCCAACAGAAAAGGCACGATGTTTCTTCTATTATATATACATCACAAGGGGCCTAATCCACTTTATAAATTTCCCAACGTATACAAAATACAAATTGACTTTAACATAAAAAGCAACTCCCAATGTCGTCTTCCACGGGTTTTGGGTCCCAATACCGTTTTCGACGGTGTATGGGGAGGTTGATATGTAGACAGCCTTACCCCTACCAAAGGTAGAGAGGCTGCTTCCAGGTTCTACCATAGGTAGAAAAAGACCTCCAGCCTTGCTGGGCATAAGGATCGAACCCATGACCTCTATTTCCAGAGACGTGGGCTTCAACCACTGATCCAACCCAGTTGGTTTTACAAATTGACTTTAACATCCTGTACCAAAAAAAACATCACTATGGATTCCTCAACATCTTCTTCCATGATTATTCTAAACCCACCATCTCCAATAGTTGAAGTGCAAAACACAAACCTTTTAGTGGGCTGATAATCATTACAACAAGATGTATGTATTATATACAAAATCAATTAATGATGCAAAAATGATTGTTTTAAGTATTTGCAACAAATGGTTGACATTCGCAATGAAGTTGTGTCTTTGGAAAATGCTTATGAAGGAGTAATGAAAAGGTTTTTTTCCATTTTTTTTTCCTATTTAAATGTTAATCTTTTACTATATAATTTAGTTTGTTAATTACTTAATTTCATAGTGTTATTTTTTTTGGTATGATAATTTTTTTTAGTTTGATGTTGGCATTATGTCGGAATTAAACAAGGTACAGATTTGTCCCCTTGTACTTTAGTTAACTAAAATGCTAGTAATATTCGTTACGTAGGGGAAGTGGAGAACGCTTTTGAAAGTTGGAGACAGAAATTGAGCTGATTTATGTCAATGAAAGATATGATATACGAAAGTTCTCTACATATGAAGATATATTAAAGCATGTTCTTACTCTATTGATAAACCATCGAGTAGCAATTGATTAGGCCATTATCTGCTGGCAGTTCTGCAGATAATCATACACTAATTAAACAAACTTTATATAAATATTTGATATTGTATACAGTGATCCCATGAATTATGTTAAAAGAAGCACGTCCATCTTGTGCTGATTAAACTCACTAGTATTGAAGGGTTTTTGCTTCTAAGACATGGATGACGCAGCCAGTAAAGTCCCAATAAAATCGCCACCAATTTAAATGAAGCCATATAGATGAAGATAACCCCGACAAATGCGATTATTGTGAAGATTGATGTAGCCCTTAAATCTGCACAGGTAAATATAGCCATCACTTTCTCGCCTAGTGTCGCAATATCTCCATATACTGTTTGATACCTTCCGTGAATTCTTCTTAATTGATCATACCTCCTTTTCACTATATCAATCTTTTGAGATGTTGGGAAAGTGTCAAATTCCTCATCCAGATAATCAAGATCTGTTTTTTCTGCCAGTGAAAGACGAGCATCCAGGCGAGGCGGGTTTATTGGTATGAGTCTGTAGTTCCACAACCCAATCATGGACAAGGATAGAAAGAACGAAGGCAGTATGAGCTTTGGGTACAAAATGAACACAAGATACAAGACATGGATGAAAATTGTTTTCAACGGATTCCTCCATCGACAAATCTCATCAAACCATCTACACAGAGCTGTTACACCAAATACAAATGACATTAGACAGTTAAAATCTGCCTATTGTTTCCTCAAGCTCCATACTGGATATCCATCATCAATCATGTAGCAAACAATCTCCTTCATGATAGGGGGATTTGCTCTTGAGAGATGAGTCGCCACTATATTGATTGCCTTGCTGCAGAGCGCATGTGGGTTCACTAGCAGTGGTTCCAAAAAATGCATCTTGGGCAATAATGGCTCCAGTGGGTGTAAATTATGCATCTTGGGCAATAATGGCTTCATGTACAAGGAAGCCATATTAGCCCAGGTTAAGCCTGTGAGCTGTACGGCCACATGTAGCTCGCCGTGATTTTTTTAAACCAGTGGGGCGTAAAACTAATAGAGGGTAGTATAGTGTGTTGATACAGCTTAATTCCAGAGTCTGTAGCTGAATAAACACTCTACCAATCCTTATATCATCACTGGTGTGTTTCATGCTATCATCAAAAATGCCAATCTTGATTACAGTACAAGGATCATATATTTCCCAAGAACAGTGCTCATTCCAAAAAGGCTCTTGACTGTTGATAATGGTTGTAGTTCGTACCCATTTGTTTCCATAGACGGCTACACAATAAGCATCTGTAGTTCCACTTCCACCATCTGTTTGTTTCTTCATTGGTGGTAACCCTCGTGCACCCAAAATTGTTAATTGGAGACTCCCGATGCTTTCTTTCTTCATATGATTTGCTGAAGGCTGAAAGTCACCATGATGTCCGTTGTAAACATGGTAACCAGCCTCCAAACATATTTTGACAAGGATCTCCCCTGGGTTCTTTTTTTTTTTGAATCTTCCATGGATGGACGAAGGAAGTTCAAAGAGCTTCAGCCACTGAGATTGGAGGGGTTCTGTGGAATCAAATCTTTGTGGGACGATATTCAAGGCCAGGCCTGTCTTCCCTATTAATTCATATGAAGTAAATGTAATTCTATCAACAATTTCGATAGTTGACGACAACTGGAGCTTCAAACCCAGCATCATCCGTAACAGCATCAACCTTACTTTCCAAATGCTGCTGCTGCATGTATAACAATAAATCAACAATAAGTACATACTCTACATAAAAAAACAGTAACAATAATAATTACGGAGTAAAAAAAAACAAACTAATAATAGATAGCAATTTTAAACAGGAATAATTACGGAGTAAAAAAAAACAAACTAATAATAGATAGCAATTTTAAACAGGAGGTACAGCAAAATCAGAGATGAAATTATTAAAAATTAAATAGAGACAGAGAATACAAAGAATATTACCCTTCTATCCCATTATCCATGACAAAACCTGTCCAGAATATATATGTAATTACCAATCAATATTACTGTAATAAATGAATAAATTACTATCTATAAATCAAACAATTATAAATAAATTGAAATCCGAGTTCATGTAGCTTAACCCTAACCTTAACCGTTACTCTAAAATATATTAATCCAATAATCTTTATACTTGATACTAAATAAAATAAATTATTATAATATAAACCCTAATTAAACCACTGACATATGTGAAAATTCTCAATTAACCTTTATTATCTTTATATTAGATATTAAATTATAGTTACAGGTTAGGGTTCCTACTAACACGTCGTTCTAAAAAAAAAATTATAGTTACCGGTATCTATCAAAACTATATATACAAAGAAATATATATTATTATAGTAAGTATGGTGTTCGATCCATATACTAAATATCCAGCTGAGCTTTTAAACGCTCCCAAGTTATTTTATTTTTTTAATAACATCCAATATATCAAGTCAAATAACAAAACAATCTTCGGCTAGATGCCGAAAAAATACAACAAGACATGAATCATACCTATGTTTAGCCATGTCGTTGCTAAATAACTTAAAATACATTATCTGTGGACACACTTCTAGTGATTTGCAACAGAGTTATTGATTTAGATTGGGATTAGTTTCCTGTAACTATCATTGACCGAATGTCTATAGTAGGAAAAAACTAAAGTTGTGTGTATTGTATGTAAGCAACTCGAAAAAATGTTTATTGTATGTAAGAAAACATACGTGACAACCATATACAGGTGCCACTTGTCAGATTTTAATTGGTTGAAACGAAATTCTTACATACAATAAACATTATTTCGAGTTGTTTACATACAATACACACAACTTTAGTTATTTCATACTATAGACATTTGTTCAAAATTTCTTACATTCCAGGAAACTAATCCCATTTAGATTCTAGGTGCCTGCACGCAAATTTATCCGTTTTGTCATTGGCCAACCCGGCCTGACCTACTCATCTTACCATCTCTGTTGACGCCCATCGAAGTATAAAATGTAGGTTTCCAGATTGTTCTCTGCAATCTAACTTGTTTGGCTTTTTTTTTTGTTATAAAGAAATGATATGAAACGTTAATAGCTATCACACTGCAACCACTTTTAATACTTAACTTGCTAAATGATGAGTAAGAAGACACCGACACGAAGGCGGAGTTGCATGTTCGTGCGAGCATTACATCAGTAAACTATTGTAATGGATAATCAATATTTGAGGATGCAACATCTTCTTACCTTCCATGGCTGCCTTGAAGTTTGAAGTTCGTGTTTGCCTTATGAAGGTAGAGTCATTCTATGGCTGAGCTTGTGAAAGTCGAATCACTTGTGTCACCATCATTCGACTGCAAAAGTGCAAAAGAGAGAACAAACTGGAAGATGAATAAAATGGTAAGCAGAGTTAAGTTTATCCACATAGATCCATAAGTATATAGTATATGGCCCAAAACCTCTGTTTCTTAATATAAATAACTCGTATAACTAGTAGAACTTACCTGTTGTTGCAACCACCTCAGATCAGTGTTTAGATCTCTTTCGAGAGTATGATTTTGTCCATTAATAGAAACATCTCTAAGCTTTGGTGTGTTCAAGGTTCCGGCACTGAAAGTCATCATCTCCCTGCAACAATCGATCCACACTGACTCAAGTAATGGACATGTAAAGTCATGCGTCTCCGGGAAAAAACACCTCAGTCCTGGGAGATCAATAAGTTCTAGAGATTTTAGTCTAGCGAACGTAAGTTCAGCCCGACTTGTTGCTGGGTTGACAGTGTGTTGATCACCTTCTTCGATAATTACAGTCATCCTCCTACATTCGGTTATGGACAATTCTTGAAGATATGATAGAACTTTTGCTATTGAAGGCGAAAGTAAGTAAGTTAACTGGTTGCAGTTAGCTACTGATAGTTTAGTAAGGTTGTTAAACCCCACGAAAGTTTCGGGACCGTGCTTCCAGATATGTGTCATCTTTGGGAGATTTTCTAGCTCCAAGTTAGTCAAATCATTAAGCACCACTTGACCTTCTGTTAGCATCTTTTGTACGTCAAAGACCTCTTGTACCAAGTGACAACCCTCAACATGAAGTGTTTTGAGATCCTTGGGTACTTTCAAAAGATCAAAAAGAACAACGCTTGATAAATCGTCACTAAAGCACAATGATATAACCCGTAAACTAACAAAGCATGCATGAGGAGACATATGTTTCAATATTTCGTTCGTTTTCATCTTGCAAATCGATAAAACCTTGAGTTGAGTAGCCAAAACAATCTGCAATATCAAATTATTATAACATCAATATTATGGGGTTTTCCTAGTATCTTGAGAGCATACACTTGAAATGCATGTGCCAAAGATTCATACAGAATCGAGTATAAACAGATGAAAATAGTAGAATAAGAGATGAACCTTTTGATTGAAGGAACTATGACTAGTGGAAGCCCTGTTTTCATCTATGATATCTAACGTCTGGAACTTAGGTAGGTTGCGAAGCCGCAATTCTAACAGTTGTGGAAGCACAAACAGAGCATCATCTTTGCAAAAACCTGTAAGGCGTGGAAGATCCTCGAGAATCATGGATTTTAAATTTGGCAGCTCAATCTCAACGATAGATCTTTCGTCTTGATCTCTTTTCTTCAAAAAAATTTCTTCTATCATTTCACACCCGATAATCTTGAGGCTTTCAAGCTTAAAATAATCTGTTGGGGCGGTTAGCGAGAAAACACTTGTTATGTTAGAACAGCGCACGATTTCAAGATCATATAGGTTCCCAAACAGCGGAAAGTAGCAAATCTCTGTTTCATCAACTGTATTTTCTCCCATAACCATTTCAGGGGATCTGCTATTACATAACTCTGCCAAACTGTGCAAGTCACAAGATTCTAGCTTTAGTTTTTTCAAAAGCATAAGATTCCTTCTTTTAAGATTGTTAAGAACAGAATTTGTTAACAAGCGCCAGCCATGTAAATGCAAGATCTCAGTTATGTCGAATAAAACTTCTATTCCAATGTCTTTCCAGTGAGCAGGAAACCGTACTTTCAATGTGTTTTGAAAAATCTTGGTTTCGGTTGAAAACCCTATACATACCCTGAATCTTTTCAACCTTTTAAAGATGATGTCATGTGGTAAAAGATCATATACGGATAGCTCAATCTCTAGAGTAGTCAACATAGATAATGAATTGAGTTCGCTAATACATGTCGTTATTTGTTCATCTGGCCAACTTACAAGGGTTCCACTCATGTATAGTTCTTCTAAGTGGATCAGCCGCTGCAGAACCCCAGGAGCTATATTAAAGAGATCTGAACAACCAGTAAGATCAAGTACTTTTAGCTGACTTAAACTTCCAACTTCGATGGGTAATTCTTTAACATCAGAGTGTAGAAAGCTTAGAGTTTCTAGTTTCACTAGATTCCCTATCATTGATATGTCACTAGATTTGTCGAATGTGCAGTATTCTAGTGATAAATTTCGAAGTTTGGTTGAGACTTCAAATGATACAGGATAGGACTGAACCAACATTCCTCTAAGAACTACTACTTTCAGTCCAGCCATACCATCATAGAAACTTGCAGGGAACTCAAGTGGGTGATTGCCCCCTACCAAAAGCAAAAGCTCGAGCTTTGGGCAGTTAAGCTTACTTGGGAGGTCAGACATTTCATCACATCTTAAAGAGATAGACGTACAACATTCATCCATGAGTTCAAATGGCCAAAAGTTCAATCCATGACCATGGTTGACCACAAAAACATGTTTGTTCTTGGAAGCAATCTTAAGACCAGAATCACGTACCAAGTCGTGCAACTTTACGCACTGCTCATCTCCCCCCTCAAACAATAAATTCAAATTCTTAAGTTTCTTAACAAAAGCATTTGTTCGGATCCTGGCTTCACTAACCCCATTTGTTTTCTTGAACAAATGCAGTCCCAACCCGAGTCTTAGCAAATCCTCTATGGATATATCATGACTTTCAGGAAATAAGCAGCATAGAAGAAAAAAATGTTTGATCTCATCACTTTCTAGAAAATTGTAAGTCACTTCAAGGCTTGAATACACAGAAGCATACTCTCCTTCAAGGTCATACGTTCGTAGTCTTTGAAGCGCGTCATCCCACATAGACTTATCCTTCTCACTCTCAAGAGCTCTTGCAATGGTCACAATAGCTAAAGGCAAACCGCCACACTCCTCTACAATGTCTTCAGCTACCCAATGCAGATTAGGATCTAGAGGAAAGGACCTTTCTGCAGTTCTTTTAAAAAGAAGCCATGCTTCGTTGGTTGGCATTTCCATAACCTTGAAGATCTTATCAGCTCTCATCCGATTACAAGCATCAATATTTCTTGAAGTCAACAATATTTTTCAGCCTTGTTGTTGTATCTCTGATCCAAACGGAATCCCTAGCTCCTCCAGGTCAATTCTTGTCCATATGTCATCCAATATTATCAGCACTCTTGTAAGCATTTTTAGTCTAGCACTTATCCGAGCTGCCCGTACCATCAAACTCTCTTCTTGTAGTTTCAAGCCCAGAAGTTCGGCAATATTGCTTTGAATTGTTTTCTTGTTTGGTGCTTGAGTGACATCTACCATTACAACCACATCAAATAGATTCTCCAATTTAGCCCTTGCCCCGACTTCTTTTGCCATCGTTGTTTTCCCCACACCACCCATTCCACATACACCGATCACATTCACACCATCATCTCTTAAACATTCCATGATCTCAGTTCTAATCGAGACCCTTGATCCAAAACCTTCAGAATATCTCAACTGGATAAAATCCATGATTTCTACTGGAACCGAAGGATCAGACACCTTAGTGAACCTGCATTTCTCCTGAAGTTCTGCCACAACTTCCATCATCTTAACAGCTTTTTTACTCAGTGAATAACATGATTTGATATTAGTAAATCCCCCACTAAACCACCAAAACCATTTCTGAATTCTATCCTTAGCACTAACAGCTTGTAAAATTATATCCGTCTCTTTTTTCAGCTTATCAACTCTATCCATCCAAGCTAAAACGTCCGGCTTGATTACTTCTAAATTTCTCAAGGAAGTTTCAACAGATTGTTGGACACTAGCTCTACTATTTTCAAGTTCCTCAACTCCATCTTTGAGTTTCCTAACGTTGGTTTCGTAGTTAAAGAGATACCCACATTGATTTTTTATTGGATCAGCCAACCATTCTCCAATCTTGGAACAAGCAGTCACTAACGGTCCTAGAAACGCCAATAAAGCAATCATTTCTTATTCTTATGAGTAAACGGCTCTAGACACTCAATCCGTGACCTTTTAACGCAGTGTCACGCGTTGTAGAGACTAACCGCGGTCAATAATTATATGAATATCTCTTTTAAACGAAGCACGTAAATCTTATGTGTTCTTTATTTTTATTGTTTGTTCAATGTTACATACATTAGTGTATTACCATGAGTCCATATTTAATTACTGTTTTTTGCAGGATTTCTTAACATCAAATGTGAGGAAAACAATCAAATCTAGAGGGAACAAGAATTTGTAGTTCAAGGGGAAATGATTACCTTTATTTGGGCTCTAGCTAGGTACGTAGATTGGAGTTGGATGGGCTGAATGTAGTACAGAGAGAGTAGACTCGTTGACTTAACTGGTGGCCACTAATTACGTTGTAAATAGACAGATATAGATAATTTAGATATATTAATTGAAGTATTTCTTTGGTTTCTTTCAAAAATAGTCCCCCAACTATTTAACAGTATTCAGTTTCTTACAAAAATAGTCCCCCAACTAGGAAAGATCTAGCAACTTGTTGGAAGAGACTACATCACAGTATACTTGATACCTTTTTATTACCATCTTTTTATTTTTATAAATCACAATGGAACTTTTCGGAATCATTGACGTGTTCCCTTACACATACCTTGTATATTCGACGTGTACGATAAGGATACTAGATGGGTACTCCGTACTCGAGCAATGCAGTGGCATTGGTGGCGGGCGACAACAGTGGAAGTGACGAGTGGTGGTGGTATGGTTATTAATGTGAAAATAGTTGATGTAAATTGGGGTATTATAGTTATTTTAAAGGTTGAAAGATGCGTATCGTAAATAATTTCATTAAGACTATTATAAATATAATAAAAAAGAAGAGTATTTTAGCTATTTTAAATTCTAAAAGTTAAAAAGGAGAAGAGATTATTTGTCTTATATAAAGTTAAAAATAAGTTAAGACCATCAAAGTTTTTAAAATGGAAAATGTTTTGTACACTCTAAAGCCTTATCAATATTCATTCTTAAAAGTATAAGGTCGTGGATTGGTCATCACTTGCTACCTTTACTTCTGTTTTTACTCAACGTGTTTGGCGAACACTTCAGTTTCTTTCGATTGATATCCGAAAAGAGGGTAAACTCAGCCTCCAGACTAAACACATATTATCATTCCTCATATATATATATATATATTTGATTTCAGTAGCTAGTTAATGGTTAAATTATAATACTATGATTTTGTTGTTGTTATAACAAAATTTACTTATATATTCTGGCCATCGTCTATTCCTAGAAGGGAAATGATAAAGGTACAACAAGTTGTATCCATTTACAACAATATCTGTTTTATACAGTTGATCACTATGCAGTAAAACATGTACATTTGTTATGGCTAATAATTCTTGTAGATTTATCACTTTTTTTCCTAGAAACCATATGTAATCTGTTCAATTTATTCGTACCCAAAATTATTGGTCCACCAATACATTAAGAATTGAATTTTAAATGCATGTCAGTAATATTGGAGTTATGCAGATGATAACAATAATGTTCGAGCTTGTAAACTATTATATTCGAACTCAGATAATTCATAAGAGCTAAACTCGAAGAAAGAGAGGCAAATGAACACAAAACGAAGTCAAGTGTCACTTTAGCCCGAAACTAACCCACTCCGCTCTTTACCCCAAACTTTTCAAAATTTTAATCATGACTTTTGTTTATCATCGTGCCTAATGATACTTTTGTTGAAACAAAACGTACACCCCTATAATTGTCTCATTTCATTTCAAGTGGGGTTGGTAAAACTTCAAGAAAATAAAAAACCCTCTACCAAAGGTCCAAAACACAAACATCAAATCTATATCTATACATATCCATACATATACATACAAACATACATATATTTTTTTTATAAGCAATGATCATTATCATTAATTATACACTAAAAGCAAACACAGTTGGCTTGCTGTTCCTTAAAGCATCGTGCATGCAACTCTTTTTATCACTCTTTATTTCACATTTCACGTATAAATTTATACTAAAAAAAAAACACACAATATATAGGAATAGGAGTACATACATATTTTCAAACATTTTTTTTTCTTACATAAATTAATAATTAATTAATTAAAGAAAAAACAACAACATTCCAACCGCCGGCACCAACTTCCATTTCCGACCAACCAAACATCCTCAAAACTCTCAAAAACACGAAATCACACACAAATTCAAACATTGTTGACATCCCAAAGGTCAAAACGACATAAAAGTAAGTAAAAGTTCCAACTTTCTGTCATTATCAGCTCAAATTTACAGTCTTTTTGGATTCTTGATAAAAAAATCAAATCTTTTTCTTAAAGATTGAATCTTTATTTGAATTGGGAATTAGGGTTTTGATGGGTTTTTGCTGATGGAGTGTAGATCATCATCAATTTCAATATGTATGAATGAATTATGTGGAGCTCAATTAATATCAGTTGAACATAAAAAAGGTTGGATTTTGCGATCTGGTGATTTTGCTAAACTTTGTTTTAACTGCGGGTAATTTTATTTTCAATTTTTATCCTTTCATCTATATTTAAGTTTGGAAATGAAATTATATTGTTTTACCCTAGTTTTATTGCCACACTGTTACATTAGTTTAGGGATTTTTTTATATCCATGTATATGTATGTATGACTCTACTCGAAAATCTATTGTATGTATCGAACTTTCAATTATTGATATTGTAACTGAACCCGATGGGAATTCCGTAACTCGGAAATGTTGGGATAGGTTTGGGGAGAGCTTATCGGGTACGGGGCATATTTTTGGGGCACCAAACGGAGATTTTTATTGGGTATGGGGCATGATATCTTGACCCGAACCGACCTGAAATACACCTTATATATTGAATTTTCTTGTATATATGATAAATTTATTTACGTTTCGATTTTGTATTGCCTAAAGTCATTTATGAGTTGTTTAGACCAATTTCTCATATTGTGTTGAATATAATGCGAATATATTTCAAGATTATGTCCATAGTTAAGAGACCTAAATGGGGTAACCCAATAAGATAATGGAGAACAAGTCGGGTTTGGAGGAAGATGTGTCCCTAATGGGGTGACCCAATAAGATTCCCAACGGGGAATAGGGGCAGATTTGGAACATGTTTTGGTTTTCGGGTATGGGGATGGTACTCCCGCCCCGAACACACCCCAACCCACCCCATTGTCATTTTAACTATCTGGTATTTAGTTATTTGTTTCTGATGACGTGGCAAGCCAAGTCGTGATAGTCTTAAGAGATCAAATTACATACAATAGCAATAATTGAAAATTCTATACATACAATAAGGAATTTAAAGTAGGTTACATATAATAGATTTTCAAGTAAAGTTGTTGAATGTAGATAACTTCATGCTAAACTCTTGTGTATGCATCCCTTCTTAAAAACTTGTTGTATATATCAACTTTCAGTTATTGCTATTGTATGTATCTCGTGGTGTGACTTACTTGATCTTGTATTATTGTTGGTATAGCAACTAGTCGCCGCGTCATAAAATCCAATTATAAGAGGTCACATACATATAATAGCAATAATCGAAAGTTTGAAATGTAGGAGGTTTTCCTTGTTCGGTTTAACCGGGGATGGCGAGTCATTTTTTGACTCAAATGTAGCGACCTAACCCCCAAGATGAATGCCTAGCCTAGGTCAGAATATGAACCTTATACCTCTTGTGAGGAAACGGGACTCCTTGCCACAAATCACTTGGTGATGGTTCAACAACATAATATCTGTAAGTAGGATTAATACAATGGATAGATTTTCATTTTTGAGTAGAGTTTGGACTACTTTTGAAAGCACTAAACAGTTAGGAATATGTTATTGGAATATTAGGTGAGGTTTCATTATCTCTAGAATAGTGGATAAACTTAGCTTCTAATGTTCTGCAAGAAATGTGTTGTGATGTAACTTCCTTTTTTTGCGACTAACTATTTTGTCTTTCTTGATAAGAACTCAATAATTAAAAGTTGATGTGCAACATATACTTACTTTTGTTCCAAAACTTGGAGTCTATCTTCCTAAGATTTGCAAAGATAAGCATATAGGTCCATTTTCAGATGCCAGATCTAAGAAAAATTCCCAATCGAGAGAAACTGCAAACTGCTCCTTTCTTTAAAAAGTAAATTTTGAAGAATTCATGTTGACCTGCTACACATAAACTGTCCTTTGTAACTAGTTTTGTTCCCAAACTTGAGTAAAACAACGATGCTACGGTATTGCTTATCATTTTATTCTTAACCTGAAGGAAAAAACCAAAAGAGCTCATTAATCTCAATTGATAATCCAACATTATAATCTTTTTTAGCTTCTTCATATTTATTATTGAGAGTTTTGTAAAAAAATTTTCTGAACACTCGAATTTATGTATTTTTTCAGTACTGCGTATGAACGACTAGCATTCTGTGAATTATTCCACCTAGAGGACACTGGTTGGAGGGAGTGCACTTTATGTAACAAGGTATGTACTTAAATATATGCTACATACATTCAGGGACTTTGGTATGGATATATGAAAAGTTATTTTCGGACTTTCTAATGTATCTTGTTAATGCAGCGACTCCATTGTGGATGTATTGCTTCTAGTGCTTTCATTGAACTATTAGAAAACGGTGGTGTAAAGTGTGTCATTTGCTCAAATAATTCGATACGTGATCATGTAAGATTAGTTACATCTACTCTTGTTTATATACGGAGTACACGCTAACTTAAGATATAATTATTTGATGTTTGTTGTATTATAGAGCACTAGTGAGGATAAGCTTGCAGAATGTGGTGTTTCAGCTGAAAATAGTGTTGGAGAAGTACGATCCTCTTCTACTAAAATGTTGAAACAATCATGTGATGATGATGCATCTACAAGTCAAACGAAACATGAAGAATGCTTACCGCGTGTAGGAGAAATTCAAAACAATTCAACAACAATTTCAACATTTGATGGAACTTCTGATTATAGAGAAAGTACAGGTGCTAAAGATGTATATGGATCAGCTGTACAAACCGACTTAACTATCGGTTTGGCTTCTTCTTCACAAAAACCCATTTTCGTTCCCAATGCGGTTGGGCCTTGGTCTCGTCATATCTTGCCCAAAGTGCCCAAATCCAATCCTCCCCAAAGGTTTGATCCAAATGCTGGTGTGGGTTCACAGATACGGGTTGCACGGCCACCTGTTGAGGGACGGATCAAAAATCAGCTACTTCCTCGGTATTGGCCCAGGATCACAGAACAAGAGCTACAGCAGATATCTGGAGAGTATCCATAATCAACAGATGTTTCCTTTTTCTTTTCTTTTTTTTTGTCTTTCTCCTAATTTTGGACAGCTAGAAATCTTAAGTGAGTCGCTTTCTTTTTTCTATCTTCGATAAGTTAAACGTTATATGTAAAACTTAGTTATTATGGAAACGGGTCAAATGGGTTGCTCAGGTCAAAAGTCACGCAAAGGATTTTCAAGTGCTTACGATTCCAAAATCGCATCAAATTAAACTAAATAGTCAATTTTTTTAACGATATAGTGATTATAATCTTTCTAATTCATCCACAACCTGACCTGATTCGTTTGAACCTATGTGAAAATTTCTGTTCTGATTATTTACCCAGCCTACTCTATACTTAACAATGTGATTCATTTCCTTAATTATGCTTCTCTAAGCTCAAATGCCACCATTGTTCCACTTTTTGAAAAGATCCTGAGTGCTAGCGATGCAGGTCGAATAGGTCGTTTGGTTCTCCCAAAAGCATGTGCCGAAGTAAGTGTACATCAGTAATGATAAACTTTTGTATCTCATCTTTATAAGTAAAGTAATGTTTAACTACTCTGCAGGCATATTTTCCACCTATATCTCAACCTGAGGGACTCCCACTGAGAATTCAAGATGTAAAAGGCAAAGAATGGCTGTTTCAGTTCAGGTTTTGGCCAAATAACAACAGCCGGATGTATGTTCTTGAAGGTGTCACACCATGCATACAATCTATGCAGTTAAAGGCTGGGGATACTGGTATTAATTTTTTGCCCCCGAACATATTTTTAATTACCATGATAACCTTGTTGATTTTTATTTGATATTTTGGTTACTTTGTCAGTGACCTTCAGCCGTATGGAACCCGAAGGAAAGCTTCTTATGGGCTCCAGGAAAGCCACAGTTAGTACCTCTATTCAGGTAAATCTCTATATATTATATATATCATTGAATATCTCTTTAACCATACGTACTCATGGTAATGTATTTATAAACAGGATCCTCGTATATCTGCAATGCATAATGGTGTTGCTACTATTGAGAATCTTTCAAATATGAGTGATTACTCAAACCTTCTCCAGTCACTAAAGAGAAACACAGATTCCCATCTAAATTCGTTATCAAGGAATATGAACTTGACCATTGGAGATGCCAACTGGCATGCAAATGAAATGCACGGAAATGGAAACAAGTCAAGGATTGATTCTTCATTTCAACCCGACAAAAAAAGAAGTCGGAACATCAGTTCAAAAAGTAAAAGGTTGCATATTGAAAGTCAAGATGCGTTGGACCTGAAGTATACATGGGAAGAATTACAGGATATGTTGACACCACCCGCTAATATGCAGCCAAGTACTGTCATCATCGAGGACAATGAATTTGAAGAATACGAAGTAAGTGATCTTTATTTTCCATATTATATGCACAAAGTTATTAAATGTCTTCCTTTTTGTAGGAACCTCCTATTTTCGGTAAGGGGAGTATATTCACTGTCCGGTTATCTGGGTAAGTATTTCTTACTATATCGTAATGCATCTAACTCATTCCATGCGCTTGATTGGTTAAACGGGGATTATGCATGATTTAAGCATATTCATTAAACGTTCTAGTTAGCTCACATGAAATACAATCTATTTTACCTTGTTAATCTGTTGCCAATGTTTTTTAAGAAGAAATTATTTCCTTGTTTTATACGTAATTGTAATTGAGTCTTGAGTTTAAGTGGAAAGATTCATGTTACAGGGAGCTAGACCAGTGGGCGCAATGTGATAACTGTTCAAAATGGCGAAGGTTACCTGCTGATTTCCTTCTCCCTGCTAAATGGACATGCCAAGAAAATGTGTGGGATCAGAGCAGGTATAGAAAAATTTATGTGTGGATTCTCACTGTATTGCATAGAGTCGAACAATTATACAACGTTCGCATTAGGTAATAAAACTTGATTATGTAGCCACTAATAAATTGGACCCCCGTAGGGCCGCCTGTCTTGCACCAGATGAACTGAACCCTAGAGAACTCGAGCACCTTCTTGGGATGGCTAAAGGTATGATGCTGTCAGTGTTTGTTAATGCCTCTGCCTTGTGAAAATTGAAAACTTTGTATGGGTAAAGAGCCTTAGGGAAATGTTAATAGTTTGCAAATGTCTAAACTAAATATCAATAATTACATAATGAAAGAACCTTGAGATGAAAACATACAAATGGATAATTGTCCCTATAAATTTTTAGAAAGATGAAAATGTTGCACATATTGATTGGAAAAGTGGGTATTGGAATCTAAAGGTGGCAATGCCAACCCATTTACTTTGAAATGGGTTGATTTGGGTTATATTATACTTGTAACTCAGTAAATTTGAAAAAGGTTGTATAAAAGGAACAGATTAAATGGGGGCAAAAATCTCCTGGAATGTATTTACCAAACCCATTTTTGCCCAACCTGGCCATTCTATCACCTCCACTGTGGTTTGCCCGTGATATTTACTCTCTTAATCTAATGAATTATATTTGTTATCCCTGTTTAGAATTTCATAAGTGGAGGAATTCTTTGAGCCATGGAATAGACCAAGAGCAGGGAACAAGTGGAGCCAATCAGACAGAGCCATCAATTGCAGCTACCACCAAACACCCAAGGCACCGCCCTGGCTGCTCCTGTATAGTCTGCAGTCAACCACCTAGTGGCAAAGGTAAACACAAGCCTAATTGCAGTTGCAATGTCTGCATGACAGTCAAACGCCGATTCAAAACCCTGATGTTACGCAAACAACAACGCCAATCAGAGCGTGAAGCAGAAATTGCAGAAAAAAATCAGCTAAAATTAGGCCCAAATAATGAGATGGAAGTCAGAGAGTCTAGATCATCAGGCAAGGGACAATTAGACTTGAACATTCATCCTATTCGTGTACAAGACAATCTTGCAGCAAGTACAGCCCCTGTAAGCATGATGAGTCTTCTCCAAGCAGCAAATCAACCACTGGAGACATATATGAAGCAAAACGGTCTAACAAGCTTAGTCTCTGAGCAACAAGCTAGCTCAGGTTCACAAGCATTGCCACAAGCTAGCTCCGGTTGTACACTTATGGTTCAGGAGGACGATCCCCAAGAACCTGACCTTAATGATAACAGTTCGTAAATTACTTTACACTTCCATTTGAGTGACACCTACAATAGTTTTCATAGTTTTGGCATGAGAAATATTACCTTTTTTTTTTTATTATTTTGTGAAGTTTGTGTTTCAATGTGTAGTACAATTTGGGGAGTTATATGATGTTTAGACACGGGATTCTATTTGAATACATTTAATATTTTAATGTATGCCATATATAATTTGTATAACGCATGGGACCGACTCTTTGGATTATCTGAATATTATAATTTCAGTTTCCTTCACTTTATAAACTTAAGTTCAAGCTTAACCTTATTATGGTTTTATCTTCATTTAACCTCACTTTGTGGTTTAACACACTGATAGTCTCGAGTTTCAGCATCACAAACATATCCAACAAAGCTTGGGCACTTGATACAAGAAAACTGAATCTATATAAATAACTTTTAGCATCATATGTCCAAAACCAACAAAAACACTTGTATCTACAAAAAAAAAAAAAAATAGCTAAACAAAAAAATAATTCAACTTTTCTAGGTTGAACATAACATCACATGACATCTTCCACCTATATCTAGTAAGATTCACTCCGAAGGATAGAGGAAGCAAACAAAAACAAAATAATCATAACCAAAAAATAATCTTTATATACATTCAAAAACCTTCTACACTTGACCGTCGAGCAGATGACGACGACCTTCTGCTTTCTTCACGGTCCACGATTCTGTCCATTGTGAGGGTGGAAGCACAGCTTCGTGGCGGCAACGAAGGTGGCAACACGGGAAGCCGTGGTGGTGGAGGTGAGTAACTTAACCTCGGGGCAGGGTAAATTATCCCATTTAAACTTAACGATTTTGCCATGTGTTTCCTGTTGATTGTGTTGATTGTACCAGGTTCTTGTAGTGGGAACCGAGACGAGAATTTCATTTCTTGTATGATTTTGAGGTGTTCAACGATGGTTCTCATTGTCGGTCTTTCTGATGGATCTTTTTGAAGACATCTTTGAGCTATGTCAGCTATTGTCCTGGCAGCCTTTGCTGGAAACCGCCCTTTTAGTTGTGGATCCATAATTAATGACAACCTACTATCATCAGCCAAAAATGGTCGACTCCATTTAATTAGATTTCTCTCTTCCTTTGGGTGGCGGCTGTCAAAATTCTTTCTACCAGTAAGCAATTCAAGAAGCACAATCCCGAAACTCCATACATTGCTCTTTGGGGTCAAAAGTCCTCTCTCAAGTGTTTCTACTGAAAGATTTGCCATTGCCTGGACGAAAATTTAAGTAGGACGTGAGCATATAATAAAACAAAATAAGAGTATTTGCAAAATGATCAAATTCGTGAGACTAGATAGAAAGTTCTCTTTTGACCATGTCAAAAAAGTGAAAAGCCGAGTTTGTAACCATATTCACACTAGTTATTAACTTTAACAATATTGACAACTAAAAATTTCTAAAAACCTGCCAAGTAGATTATATAACTTTTGTAATCATTGTTGACTCTAAATGATACTGTGATACTATATGATACTGTATTAAATTTAAAAATATATCGACAAGATGTTTTGGGTCAAACCAAACAATTTCATCCGGCATAAAAACTTGACTGCTTTATATTGAACGCGTCTAGGTCCATTACCAAACACATCCTACCCACCTAATTTGCCAGGTCAAATCTGACTGTTTTAAGGCAATTAAAAATGGTCACACAGGATCTCGAGCCACCTAGTATAAGTTCTCTTTTCTTAACCATGAATACAACAAAGAGGGTACATATAATTGAAAGAAAGTACTCACAGGTGAGTTATTGGGGATGTCGGCTTCAGGAATGTGACTTATGCAACCATATCCAGAAAGCTTTGCACTAAAATCTTTGTCGATCTGTATATTTGCAGTAGAAAACTCATGGAACATTGCCTGTAAATACAAAAAGGACAGCGTTGAGCAGCCAATACTTGACATCATTTCAAAATTCAAACTCCAAGGAAAAAGTCAAATCAATGAACACCTGAAAAGGGCCTTCCTCGTGCAAAAATGTAAGCCCTTGAGCGGCACAAAGTGCAACTTTCATTCTAGCATTCCAATCAATAGGTGGGCCATCAGTTCTCCCATACAAAATCCGGTCTAAACTTCCATGAAAAAGTCTCTCGTAAACCAGCATTCTCTTATCAGATCCATCACGAGCATGGAACCCGATCAACTTACAAAGGAAGGGATGCTGGAGCGATGCTAGTGTGTTCACTTCACTAATAAATTCCTTCAAACCCTAAACATGTAAAAAAGAAAAAACTTGAGACTCTGCATATGTGAAATGAGCTCAAAAGGTTCTCAATTTAAATTTCTAAGGATTACCTGCGATGAAGGACGAAGACTAGTAACGGTGGCTTGAAGATTTTTCATATTGGAAGTATCTTCTCCAAAAGAAGCTCTATACATAACAGATGAAAGACCTTCAGAAACACACGTTTCAGAAGAAAAGTTAAGACAGGCGGCTGCAATATCTTCAAAAGAGAAGTTCTTCAGAGTTCCTGGCGTGTATAAAGATGAGGAAACCATTGGTGGCAAATGGGCTCCTACTGGCGGCAATGGGAGAGGACCAGAATTGTTGAGTGGAAGCAGCGGCCCACTGCCACTGCCAATTTTAAAGCTTCCCATGGTTTTCAAGTTTGTTGTATGCGGTGCAGGAAGTGGCAGTGGATGCGGGACAGGCGGTACACCTCCACCACCACCACGGATTTTGGATTCTTCGTGTTCTTCATGTTCAGCTGATGAGAGTGCATCTTGCTCGGCTGCATCCAATGTTGAAGGGGCTGACAATGCCCGCATACGACTGCTAATCGCTGGATGAGTTGATTGAACCGATTTGACCCCAGTTCGAAAGCTTGGTGGTGCTGACTGCAGAGCTCGTGTTTGAGTTAGTGGCTCAGGTAATGTGGTTGGTGTTGGATCCTGCGGATTAACTCGTTTTACATGAACACTTGGATTTGACTTTTTCTTCTTGCCTTTTAGTACTGTTAAGCACCCCATCCTCTTTTATGAATGCAATCTCAAGAAATTCAACTTATATCCCTGCCAACCGACAAAACAGAAACAAAATGTATCAAAAAGCAGTCAACACTTGACTTTTCCGATCAAACGACTTTACTTTAAACTTCAAAATTAACACAAAGTCCTTCGTTGTAAACTAACATGTGGATAGAAGATTAAAGTACTACAACTGGAACAAATTAAAACATAGATAATCATGCAGTTAACAAATTTAAAGGCCAACAGGTTTGGATTTCTCAAAGTCAAAAGTAGACTCCTTATCATGGATGCATCCACTATCAATGAATCTGTTGAACTGCCATAACTTGAAAGCCTGCATTTGACTCACCTTATCTTAGACGCATCCACTATCAATGAATCTGTTGAACTGCCATAACTTGAAAGCCTGCATTTGACTGTTGAGTCAAATGCGTTATGTTTTAACATCAACTTTCTACAACTATTTTGCTGTCTATATAGATTAGATACAATTCATACACTAAGAATCCAAGACCTAAACAAAATCAAAAAACATCCATTTTGATTGCAAATTTGCAAAATGCAATAGTTTTAAATTCCCAAATTTCCGAATCTTAATTCAGATATCGAAAAATCTTTTCAAATGCCATTTCAATAAAATGATCCTGGTAAGCATGTGACAAGACAAAACTGCCTTTCAGGAATCCTATAGGTACTAACTAAATTGTGATTTCTTTTAATTAATTAGTAAACTCATCTTCCCCGGGTAACCTAACATGAAAAACCTAATCCAATTGTTTCCTTAACTTTTATTCCTAAGATTTGTCTGCTAATAATGGTCCTATGAACCACCATACGATAGAATTAATACACAATATCAAGTAACTATTTATATAATATCAATTGGCATCAGATTTTGTTCTTTATATCAATTGGCATCAGATTTCAATTTCATTGACTATTTTTTTTAGAAACTTTATTCAAATTGAGTAGTTTCATAATACTGACCAGATCAAAATAAACCCACATTAAAAAAAAATTAAAATAACACTAAAACAATTTATTATATACTTTTTTCAAGATATCAAGCAATAATCTATAACAAAAACTAAAAACTAAATTTAATGCATAGAAAAATACTAATATATATAAAGTTGTAATCTTTATCATATACCCAGATTCAAAATACCATTTATAACTACAATACACACAAAATATACAAAATATCTGCAATATTTCAAAACTTGCAAACTTATAAATCAAGATCCAAGAAAATGAACTTACCTGATAAAAAAAAGATTGAAACTTTTTATATTATTTCTTCCAAATTCTTCAACTTTATGACTTCAAGGACTAGAAATTACAAAACCCACATATCTTTCAGCAAGATGTATACAATATGTAATATAAAGCTTTGAGCTTTGTGAAGAAGAAACCCTAAAATAGAAATGAGAGGATAGTGGGTTTGAAGGGAGGAAAAAAGTTTAAGACTTGAAAGTACTTCTGTTTATTTACAAAGCAGATAGATGTAGATATAGACATCATCTATATATCTATACATATTTTTCTGTGTTTTTTTATTCAATTTTTTAGTATTATATTTCGTGTGTAGGTGTGTGTGAGAAAGAGAAAAGAGTTTCAGTAGTCAAACCAATCAAAGGAAAGATGTCATTATTGTTATCACTTTGTATACAACATAAATGGATTTACTCAATCGTAATTGACTATTTTGCCCTTCACACTTTAGTGCCAATGTAGATAGAAAAATCTTGTAGGTTGTCTAAATTGACATTTTTGTCCAATGTCTGGAATATGGTTTTTTTTAACAGCGATGGAAATGATTTTAGATTTCATTATGGGAGGATATATATTTGGTGGAATATGATTAATGTAGAGAAATATGATCGATGATCACTTTTTTAAAGGATTTAATTTTTTGCAATTAACTGATTGTGTCTCCTAGGTTAATACTTACCTAAATATTTGTATGTTTTTCATGATACTTTTCTCATATGCTATTATAATGTGTTAAGTAGTGGCTAAGGGATGTTTATTATCTATTTATATTGTTGGCTCTTATATAGTATGTTTTGGTTGAATATATTATAAGGTGTGATATGATATATGTTTTCTCTATTCCAACTCTAATATTAATGTACACAGATGATATTTGACAGACAAGTATGATTTTTTAACTTTTATTCCCATATGTTATTTTCTCGTTTCCCTGAGAATTTTATGGAAATAGTCTCTATATTTTTCGGTAACATGTAAGATTGTCTATATCTCTATATCTTTCGGCAATAAGTGTGATTTTTTAACTCTTAGGCAGTGTTTTTGTTGTTTTGAATGAAAACAAAGATTTCAATCTCATTTTGTCTATAAATGTTTTTGAATTCAATATGAAAATGACAAATTATAATTTAATTAAATCGAGGTATGTTACGCAAATGTGCGTACTAAAAAATACAATGTGTTCACCTTCATTTTAGTACGCTTTGAAAACGTTAGAAAATCATTTGTTTCAATGTTAATGAGAACTAATATATGTGATATTTTTAAACTTTTATACATTTTTTCAGTTTTTTATTTAAGAAGGTTCAAACTTTAGATTTTTGTGATAAAATTATGACATATGACACCATTTAACTCACATTTGTAGTAATTTTGATTTCACTTTTTACGTTTTGCTATATTTTAATTTAATATTTCAATCAAGTTAATAAATTATATACTTATCAATTCGACACTGGATATTAAGGGTTTTGAAAGAATATCAATTCGACACTGGATATTAAGGGTTTTGAAAGAATATAAAAATGTAAGCAAGAATTGGATTTTTATTAAATAGATCAATGGTAGCTAACAAAACTACTTATAAAAAGTAAAAGTGTTGGACATTGAAAGTTGTAGTTGTGTTTTTTTTTTTATCTAGTAGCTTGTAGTTATATGATGAATAATAATGTAATTTAAATATGTAAAATTTTCTAAACATCAACATTTTATCTTACTATTCTGAAATACTAATTAATAAACTCGGGTTTGAACCCGAGTACATTTAAAAGTTCAAAACATGGAATTGTTCTAATGAATATCAATATGGGCTATAAAGTCGTTTCAAACACATTTCTCTTTCGTTTTTTAGTTGTATAATAAGATGAATTAAAAAAAAATGGAAAGGACAATTGAGTAATTTAAACCAAGGGAACATGTAGTATCTCTATATTCAACGAAGAGGGGCCTCGATTGAAGTGACGTCTCAGTCAAACTTTGGACCATATTATAATCCGTGGGCCATATCTATTTTTTAGTTCTAAAAATATAAAAATAATATTTTGAGACCACAAAAGCATATTGAGTTGCGTTTTACCATTTTACCCCTTTATCGAAGTACAAGTTTTATTATACGGTTTTCATTTGTTTGTCCTCTCTTTTGGGTCAAAGTGAGATCTAAAAGTGAAGAAATGAACACATTCTAAATTTCTAGATCAAAGAACATCGAACACATGAAGAAAAAATGAACACATGTATTAACATTATTTTTCACTATAAATGAAATATATCTTGACTTTATTTCAAAGCAAAATTCCAGTCATGTGACTAAATTAATTTTGAATGAAATTTAATTACCGATTATGTTCATAATCTTTTAATATAGATTGTTGAATTAGTATGTATGCATAGTTTAAACACAAGACCATGGGATTTTGGTCGATGACTCGATGGGATTATTTGGAATTTTTGTCAAAGACGTTAATTCGTATACATAGGTAGGTGCTTAAATTAACGAAACCATCCATACGTTTTTGACTGATGAATTTGATCTTAAATTTGCTAAGAAAGATATCTATCCAACCGATTGGGACCCAATGACATTTTGACCATCAATACTCTCATTATTTTGTTGCTTCTAAATACATATCTGTATTGACTAGTGGTTCTTAAATTTCTTCCTAAATGAGTGCATATTATTTGCTAATGGGGATATAATCGGGTGGTACTTTGATGATGTGATAACACTCTAATGGTCCGTTAATGATTCAGATTTAACTGTTTGGTTTGAATGTATGAAATTTAATTTGAAAAAACAAGGGCTATTAAATAATGTATCAACAACAATAAAACTTTATCAAACACATGCTAGTTTAACAACGAATTTTGACATAATGTATATTTATTTTTAACTATGAAGTATGCGACGACTCTCTATTTTGTTTTTTGCTATAAAAAATGTTTAAATAAGATTAAGCAAATATAACTTTTTGTTTTTTTTGTCTTAAATACACTCGCCATCGAAAATCAAATATAACAATCTTAAGTCTTAACCAAATCTAAAAAGGCAACCCTAAATTGAGTCGGGTTTAGAGTTCAAAAAACCACTTTTTTTTAAGTTTCAAGAAAAACACATATTGAGGATGGTTTTATGTTAAAAGGTTAATCTTATTCCTCTAAAATATGGTTTATTACACTTCTCATTGTATGATTAGTGTTGTTCAGGTTGGACTTGTAAAAGATAAAGGATATAAGCTGAGGGACTAAAGCTGCTGATCTTTGTACTTAAAGGGCTGAAGATGGACAAAGAGGCTCAAGTTTTATGCTGTATAAATACATTTTTTACAACCCTTTAGAGAATAGATCGGATCATTCGTTTCTGCTACTTATTAGTTTTCCTCAAAATTATATTCAGATTTTTATATATATCAATATCAATCATATTGATATAAAAGATAATATTCATAATAATCATTGTAATTGTACATTCAACATATTAAGTTGGGTGAATCTTCACTGATTAAGAGTGTTCTAATTGAGATTAGATTCAAGAGGTATTTGATTGATTAATTGAGATTAATCTTCATATTCTGGTTCTGTTCATGGTATCAGAGCCACGCTTGATCATTGGATCACCGTTTTGATATGGTCTAAGAAAACCCAATATTTGAGAAAATTCGGATTAGGGTTTCTGTGTGGTTTTTTGGGCGTTTCTATTTTTATCCGCAGTTTTTGAAGATCATTCATAGATCTGGTGTTATTATCGTTTGAAGATATCTAAACCCTAACATTAAATAAAATTCCATAATAATAATAAATTAGGGTTTCTGATTTCAGATTTGGTCTTCTTCACTCGGATTTTTCAATCGATTAAGTGAATCGATTGTTGATCTCTGCCTTCTGCTTGGACAATCAACTAAGTGAATTGATTGACAAGTAGATCTCGTCTTCCGCTGATTCTTCTATTTCCGATAGCACTGTTTGCACTTCTCTTCCTTATCTCTTTATTAAAACTTTGTCTATTTTTTTTGTGTGTGTGTTTTTTATAAACTTCCTTTTCTCTCATAAAACCATTCGTACTAAACTTGACCTACTTCCGTGAGAAGTGTGGAATCCTGTCCCTGGTACGACTGTGGGAGAAAAGCTATTTTCCAAATTTTTCTATATATATATATATATATTGTTCTGTTATTCATTATCAGTAGTTTAGTTGTTGTTACTTGTTACTTCTTGTTAATTGAGATTAACTGCTCTGTGTTATTGGTGTGTTCTTGGTGTTACTTGATTAACCGGAATTAATTGTTGCAATGGAGGATGAAAATTTAAATGATTATGGTGAATATGGTTATGTGTCTAATAATGAATCAGAAAATAATGTTACTCAGATCAGTAAATTGGATTTGAGTAGTCCTTTACATTTGCATCCTAATGACTCAAGTACTTTGTCTATTGTGTCAATTAAACTGAAAGGAACTGAGAATTATCAAATTTGGAGTTGTGCTATGCTACTTGCTTTATAAGCTAAAAATAAAGTAGGTTTCATTAATGGTACTTGTAAAAGATCAAATGTGGATGAAGTTCTTGGTAGACAGTGGGATAGATGCAATGCTGTTGTTATTTCTTGGATTTTAAATTCTATTTCTGAAGAACTGTATCTAGGTCAGATTTTCTCTAGGAAAGCTTCTCTGATTTGGAAGGAATTAAAAGAAACATATGATAAAGTGGATGGTTCTGTGATTTTTAATTTGCATCATAAGATTAATTCTTTATGTCAAAATGGAATGCCTCTATCTGATTATTATCACAAGTTAAATGCTCTGTGGAAACAGTTTGATGCTCTTGTTCAATTGCCTAGATGTACTTGTCATGCTGCTCAGGATTTCACTAAACATACTCAATTGATTAAACTAATGCAATTTTTAATGGGTCTTGATGATATTTACATGACTGTTAGGAGTAATATTTTAACTAGAGATCCTTTGCCTGATCTTAAAACTGCTTATTCTGTTATATCTAGAGATGAGTCTCACAGGGGTTTATCTTCTTCTGCTTCTAATAAGTCTCAGACTTCTGCTTTTGTTTCTAAGTTTGCTGGAAAAAATAATTTCAAAGGAAATTTTATAAGTAATAACAAAACTTCTTAGTTTTCTCAATCCTCTGGTTTTCAGAAAACTCAATCCTCTGTTGTTTGTGAACATTGTGGTTTTAATGGGCATTCTATTGAGAAGTGTTTTAAGCTAACTGGTTATCCACCTGATTTTGGAAAAAAGAAATCATTTAATCAAAATAACAAAAGATTTTCCAGCAACAACAGTTCTGCTTCCACCTCTAATTCTAATTCTTCACAGCAGTTTTCTGATGAGCAAATGACCAGGATTATGAATTTGATCAAAGATAATCCCAATTCTTCCCAGGATATTCATTCTAATATGGCAGGTGTGATTTATAATCCTAGTAAAATTTTTCACAAACATTTCAAAAAAATTTTTTGTTCAAATAACAGTATGCAACATAAATACACTAAGAAAGGTTGGATTTCATATTCAGGGGCAAACAATCATATAACTTTTTCTGATGTAAATATGGTTGATGTTATTGATGTCTCTAGTTTAAAAATTAGAGTTGCTCATCCTAATGGCACCTTTGCATATATAAAAAAAATTGGAAATCTTCAAATCACTAGCTTCTTAATTCTTTATGATGTTTTAGTTGTTCCTGATTATTGTGTGAGTTTATTATCAGTTCATAAAGTTGCCAAAGATAGTAAAATTATTGTTGCTTTTGATGAAATGGTGTGCTACTTTATGTATCAGGATTTGACTCAAATGAAAGTCCTAGGGACTGGTAAACAATCAGGAGGTCTTTATTATGTGGTAGATTGTATGCAAGGTATTAATAAGGATATTGCTTGTAATGTGTCTAAATTTATTTTGCATTGTAGACTAGGACATCCAGCTGATATTGTTCTTGATAAAATGCATTCTATTCTTCATTTTAAACATGAAAAGAGTCATATTTGTGATGTATGTTATCAAGCTAAACAAACAAGAGATCCCTTTCCTTTAAGTGAGCATAAATCTTCTGAACTAGGTGAATTGATACATTTGGATGTTTGGGGACCTTATAAAGTCACTAGCAGAGGTGGTTTTAGATACTTCTTAACTATTGTTGATGATTTCACTAGAGCTGTTTGGGTATATCTCTTGAAATCTAAAGATGAAGTTTTTCATAATGTAACCAGTTTCATTAATTTACTTAAAAATCAATTTGGAAAAACCATTAAAACTTTGAGAAGTGATAATGGTACTGAGTTTATCAATCAATCTTTTAAAACTTTTACTGAAAATAATGGTGTTGTTCATCAAACTACTATTGCTCATAGTCCTTAACAAAATGGTATTGTAGAGAGAAAGCATAGACATTTACTCAATGTGGCTAGATCTTTAATGTTTCAAGGGGGTATTCCTCTTAATTTGTGGTCTGAATGCATTCTAACTGCATGTTATTTGATTAACAGATTGCCCTCCTCTGTGCTTCTTGGGAAATCTCCTTATGAACTCATTTATAATAAAGTCCCTTTTCTCTCTCACTTAAGAACTTTTGGGTGCCTATGTTTCTCTAAAAACTTAAATAACTTCAATAAATTTTCTAGCAGATCTACTAAATGTGTTTTATTGGGTTATTCTAACTCAAAAAAAGGTTATAAATTATTGTCTATTTTTGATTATAAGATTTTTTTCTCAAGAGATGTCAAGTTTTTTGAAACCATTTTTCCTTTAAAAGACAAACAAACCTTCAAAACTTCTGACCTAAATACTTCAAGTAAGTTAGATCAGTTGAACTTTTTTGATTCATATGAGTACCCTTCATCTCCCAATGATGAAGTGAGAGAAACAGATGGAGATGGCAGTAGTTCTTCTCACTCTGGCAGTATTCATATGAACTCTACCAGTGAGAATGAATCTACAGCAACTCATGATGCTAGTAGTGATGAATCTGAGGGGATTGATAGTGATATCATACAAGATGATGGTGTACTCATATATGATCAACCTATAAATGTGGATAATAATGAAGAAATTATTAATAATAATGACACTGTTGTTCTTAGAAGATCAGAGAGAGCTCTGTCTTTCCTGTTAATAAATACAAGGATTTTGTTGTTAATAGTAGTGTAAAATATGGAATTGAAAAGTTTGTTTGCTATTCTAATCTTTCTTCCAATGTGTTTGCTTTTGTTACCGAGTTAAATAAAAGTATAGAACCTAAAACTTATACTATGGCTAGTAAAGATAATCATTGGTTAGATGCTATGAATCAAGAGATGGATGCTTTGTATAGAAATAATACATGGGATTTGACTGAATTACCTGAAGGTAGAAACCCAATAGGATGTAAATGGATTTATAAAATAAAGTATAAGTCTAATGGTGAGATAGAAAGATATAAAGCTAGACTTGTTGCAAAAGGTTATTCTCAACAAATGGGGATCGATTTTGATGAGACTTTCTCTCCTGTTGTCAAAGTTGTGACTGTTAGGTGTTTAATTAACTTGGCTGTTCAAAAGGGTTGGAATTTTTACCAACTTGATATCAATAATGCCTTTTTGTATGGAGACTTAGATGAAACTGTTTATATGGATCTTCCTGAAGGGTACTTTGATAAAGATGATAAAAGGGTTTGCAAATTAAACAAGTCTTTATATGGTTTAAAACAAGCACCAAGGCAGTGGAATGCTAAGCTCACTGAAGCTTTAATTAAAATTGGCTTTGAACAAAGCAAAAGTGACTATTCTTTGTTTATTAAGAAAGAAAAGAATGTGTTTATGGCATTATTAGTTTATGTTGATGATATAATCATAACTGGTAATGATGAAAGTAAAATTGATGAGTTCAAACAATATTTGAGAACTCAATTTCAGATCAAGGATCTGGGCATTTTACAATATTTCTTAGGGATTGAGGTCATTTATACTAAACATGGTGTTTGTCTTAACCAAAGGAAGTATTGTTTAGATCTTTTGTCTGAATTTGGTCTTCTTGCTGGAAAACCTATTAATGTTCCTCTTGATCCTAACGTGCATCTTTCTAGTCAAGATTCTGTTAAAGATCTTGTACTTCAAAATATAACTGAGTATCAGAAATTAATAGGAAAGTTGATTTATTTGACTCATACTAGGCCAGATATTGCCTATACTGTGCATTGTCTAAGTCAGTTTATGCATAAGCCTTTAATCTCTCACCTCAAAGTGGCTTTAAGGGTTCTGAAATACTTGAAGAATTCTCCTGGCAAAGGTATATCTATATCTAGATCTTCTAATCTTACTCTAGAAGCATATGTTGATTCTGATTGGGCTAAATGCATCTCAAGTAGAAGGTCAGTGACTGGTTTTTGCATTTTCTTGTGTGGTTCTTTAGTATCTTGGAAAAGTAAAAAACAATATACCATTTCAAAGTCTTCTACAGAAGGTGAATATAGAGCTATGGCTTCTGTAACTTGTGAAATTATTTAGGTATTAAAAATTTTGAAAGACTTAGGAATTGACAATGTTCTTCCTGTTAAGGTATTTTGTGATAACAAATCTACTATTAAGATAGCTTCCAACCCTGTTTTCCATGAAAGAACAAAACATCTTGAAATTGATCTTCATTTTGTGAGGGAAAAAATTCTTGCAGGAGTGATCAAAACTGAGAAAATTGAAGCTGCAAATAATATTGCAGACATTCTTACAAAAGGGTTGGATACAAATTCTCATATGTTTTTGTGTCAAAAGTTGAAATTGTTTGATTGCTTTGAGAATAAGATTAAGGGGGATGTTAAAAGGTTAATCTTATTCCTCTAAAATATGGTTTATTACACTTCTCATTGTATGATTAGTGTTGTTCAGGTTGGACTTGTAGAAGATAAAGGATATAAGCTGAGGGACTAAAGCTCCTGATCTTTGTACTTAAAGGGCTGAAGATGGACAAAGAGGCTCAAGTTTTATGCTGTATAAATACATTTTTTACAACCCTTTAGAGAATAGATCGGATCATTCGTTTCTGTTGCTTATTAGTTTTCCTCAAAATTATATTCAGATTTTTATATATATCAATATCAATTATATTGATATTAAAGATAATATTCATAATAATCATTGTAATTGTACATTCAACATATTAAGTTGGGTGAATCTTCACTGATTAAGAGTGTTCTAATTGAGATTAGATTCAAGAGGTATTTGAATGATTAATTGAGATTAATCTTCATATTCTGGTTCTGTTCATTTTAATTGAGTGAGAACCGAGAACCATAGACGACTTAATAGTTAATATAGGTCAAGAGACTTTTGAATTGTAACAAGATGGTGTTTGGATGCACATATATTTTAATTAGCTATAATTTCACCTAGCAAAATATTCTATAGTTAATTAATTGCAGTGACACTTGCTAGCAAATAAGCAAAATATGTTGTGTCTTTATTCGTTTCCTTTGAACATAAAACTCGTGTAAGTGAAACATGGAGATTCAAGAAAAATTAGTCCAAGTCCTTCTTTTGATTATTCTTTTGTCCACAAGAATGGGAAAGAGAAAACTTTTTTAGTTAGAAAAAAAAAACAAAAAATTATATAAAACAGTCCTTCTAGCTGTTCAAAAATTCGGTGTTTTAGTAAAAGAAATTTTAAATTTGGAATATTAGAATATCAGATAACAACTTTTGTTATCTTGAAAAGCAATCATTTTCACATCTAACAAATGCCGTACATATTTGCTGTCAATCAACAATCTAATCTTAACTTGTTTTACATGTCAAAGGGACAAAGCCATAGAATGTTTAATTTCAATGGTGTTCACGATATATGACATATTGGTAAATAAAACCCCAAATGTGTTTATTATATATGGATAATTGGATATATAAGTTTAGGAAAATGATTGATATATATCTAATATATAAACTTAAAGTTATGTTTAAATGTCATATATGTCATAGATTTTCTCTTTCTTTGTTTTTACTATTCATATAATGTGTTATTATTTTATTCTTAGACCAATTTTTAAACATATTATTAGGTCTAATAATTGTTACCCATAAGTTATATGTTTGTATTAGTTCCACACACTTGCATGTTGCCAAAAGTGTAGATTGATAAATAATGTGAGGATGATCTTTGTAACTTGATATGAAAATGATACTAATCAACCTAGACGTTAACAAGTCATGTTGGCCGGTTAACATGAAGACCCAATTGGATTTTGACTTGAATGTGTTAATTTTAGATTTTACGTGTTTTTGAGTTATATTTTGTAATCTTGTAATTAACATGAAACTATGACCACTTTTATTAATTTTCTAAGCGTAAAATGAAGGTCGCATTATTAAGAAAATCTTTATCGAATTGCAAAAATGATATATGCGAGTATAGGAGATACTATTCGACATAAAACAACTCAACGTACATACCGTAAACAACACAAACCATTAATCAGTGGATCAACAAACTGATAGGTTTACGGAAAAAGCCTACAATTCCTAATGATAAAACCCGTAGAGTGGAAGAGGCTCGAAAAATAAAAGAGAAGAATAGAATAAACTTTCATATTTCATTCGTATCTTAAATTATAGAACATACAGCTATTTTATAGCCTTACAAAACAAAGGAATTGAAATAACTACTAGCGCTAACTTGCTCCTAAAATACGGAGAACATGGAATATGGTAACTGCCTAATCTTGACCAAGTAAACAACTACACACTAAATAACATAATGTCCCTATGTCTTTCAATCAAATATTGGTTACGGGTTTAAAACCTTTGAAAGGCATATTGAGAAGTTTTTGCCAATGAGATGGAGTATGGAGGTTTTTCTCTAGCATTAACTAGTTTTCTCCAGAACGGTAGTGGGACTTCCAACGCCAGTCATACCCTCGGATTGATTGTGTTGGTGACGTAATCGATCTCTACCGGACGATGAAGAGGCATGCCGCTGAATACAATCACCACTGCTGTTAAAAAAAACGCGAATGCTTTATTCCATTCCAAAACACACATAACCGTAGTTTAGTAACATAACTCGGGACATCACTAACCAATCTTTAAGGTGAACTACGACACATGAACCACACCCAAGATCAATTTATAGCCAAGAACCACACGCTAACAAATTAGTTGATCCACCCCAGTTAATCGACCACATGATTATTTTTTGTATTTTTCATTTCATACATATAATGAAATTAGTGATATGATATTAGGTGGCGTTTGTTTAGGTTTTAATATACTCAGTCATGACTTAATCAAAGATACTTAATCTATTAAGTCATTAAACGTGTTTGTTTTTTGACTTAATAAACAAAAAAACAACTGTATTGACTTAATCCATACGGATGTTATTTATCCATTCAGTCACTTATCAATTCAGTCACTTAATGGTCTAGAAAACAAACTGGCCCTTAGTTTGGCTATCTCCTAGAACCCGTATTATAACCAAAAACCACTCTAAAAACAACTAAATAACTCTTAAATATGTTGTGTTAGGAATTGATTTATAGACTTTATATTTCAAGAGGCAAAAGTTCATTGAGATGTAAAATGGTCATGGAATATGTGACTTACGCTTTGAGGTTGCTAAATCTTTTGCAACAGACACCTGAGCTTGATTTTAGAGGAGCGATGAGTAGAACAATTCTAACCTGACGAATAGAATAATAGATATTGTTGTTTCTAATTAGAAAAATATGTAGGATTGTAATTATATTCAGATTATAAATTTTTAAATTTGAATTTCTTAGAATTAGTAGGATTGAAGAAATCAAAATATATTGACAGATTAAAATATTTTAAAAGGAATAACTTATATGATGTTAATATCATCTGGTTAGATGATGTTCTCACAAAACCATAAAATTTATGAGGAATTTAACATGTGGAAAATTGATGTGAGTGCATCACTCTAAAGTTAACATCATATAAGATTTTCCTTTTTTAAATTTGAGATTCTTAGAATTAGTAGGATTGAAGAAATCAAAATATATATTTTGGGGGTTTATTTAATTTGGCTAATAATAATGCGGAGTGACTATTCACACGTCATGCATTCGGACGGTTTAGTTTGAGGTTTATCCTCTTACTAGGTATTGAGGGTAAGGAGGCTCTCTAACGCATACCTGGTTAAGATAACGTAAACTAGATTTCATGTTGCGAGTAATGATACACACCAAATATATATATATATATAGATATATACTAGGTATTTTACCCGCATGTGCGAAAATAAAAAAAAGTTGTTTAATATATGATTGGGGAAAAAAATATACACATATACAGATTCCCAATACAGGTTTAACACATTAATAAATTATTCAATAAGTTTATTGTTTAAATATCAATTAATATAATATAGTTCATGGTCTATTCCGGTTCCAATATAATTTTGGATTACATTACATTCTATCAGCAATATTTACCTAGCAAAGACCAAAAAGGGAAATTGTGTAAGGAACCAAGAATAACAAAAATGAAAACTGGGTGTGACATGAGAATGAAAACTAGATGCGACTTGACGAAATTACAACAATGGCATTTTCATTAATTTTCTTATTAAAATGAAAGAATTTAAATGCTTTAATAGTGGTACAATATGTTTATAATCTTTGTATTTTATTATATGTTTTAATGGTTATATAATATGCATTTCATCTTGTACTTTAAGTGTTAAATGTATTAAGTGACTGAATATATAAATAATGTTTGAATGTTTTAAGTAAAAATTAGGTAATAGACAGTTATTTTTGTTTAAAGAATATGAAATTTGACTGAATGAATTAAGTTCTTAATTACTAGGTCTATTAGCAAAAAAAGAACGGAGCCTAAATATGAAACACATCTAATCAAATATGTCAATAATATCATAAATTATTACAAAATAAATAATAAGTTAAACAAATTAAAATAATACAGTAATATATATGAAAAAAAAAATTGAATACCTTAGATGACCTTAAAAAAAAAAACTTGCACAGACATTTGTGTTCATGGCTTTTGTTGTCCTTTTAATGATAATTACTATACATAGTAAATTTATTAAATCAATTTGCTTAGAGACTGGTCATTTTCTTTTGTACACCACCAACTTTCTTTTCTCCTTCATTTTCGGTTAACTCCTTATCTTCTTATTTTTAGGACATTAAATTGGAAGTAGAGTTTTAAAAAATAAATATTTACCAAAGTTAAAAAGTATATTACGGTAGTTCTAAATATATTTAATTTAATGTTTATTATTAAAGCCCAATATTAATGTTGCCACATCTATTTATGTTTTTATATATATAAATATGATTAATATTGTAAAAAAAACATAGAGATGACACATAAGATTTATCATATGTGGCAATATTTAAGCATAACTTTGAGTTAAGAAGGATAGCTTAGAAGGCTAGGATAACTACTGTTTTAATATATATATATACACACGTGGACACATATAATGCATAAAATAAATCAAGTATAGTCCATAGTGGCTTACCTAACACAAAAACCTTAATTAAATTCTTATCAAAGTTCAAACATATTCAACAAATGTGTACGTACATGACATTCAAAACACGCATCAAATTATGAAAATAAACGGTTGTAGTGTCGCATTCATGCACAATTGAATCTATATATAGTTAATTTAACTTACCCTCATATAATAATATGATATTATATACTAGTAATATCAGCATTAGTATTAACATTAACATTAATACTAATACCAATATATCTTCAAAGATGACCTTTTTGAGTTTTTCATTTATATACTACTTGTCTACCAATAAAATTAAACAATACTATACGTATACGTTGTACATAAATTAATATATTATATTTCTCTTTGCAAGTCTCATAAATGTAGTAAAGTATAGAAAAAGTAATCTGTTTCAACATTAAACTTTTTTTTCCCCATTAGGCCGGTGCTTATAAAGAGTCTTGGCGAGCGTCCAAGAAGCTCTAAGACGCGGACGGTTATGGATACCAATCGTCCTTGTGGAGCGTCTTTGGGTGGGAGTCCTCACAAAGAAGATGAAGGACGGACATGTGTGGGTCGGCAGCAAATTTTTTTTTATATATGTGTGGGATATATATATATATATATAGGTGTATTTTTGTGTGTGAGATAAATTATAAAATAATTGATGATGTCGAAAGAAGTTTCAAGAAGCTTTTGGGTAGAGTAGTCATGGTGATGTGATGTTGAGTTGGCAGACAAGAAGCTCCCCTTATAAGCACATGCCTTAAGCCATCTGGAGCAAGACATTATTTTACCTTTTTTTGTGTCAAGAAGCCTTATAAAGCCTTATAAAGCCATGTACATTGCCCCAAGGGGCTTTATTGATTAAAAAAATACTCTACGCGCGTTGTACAAGACGTTTAAAAAAAAGGAACGTTGTGCAAGATTCCAAACGGCTACATGCAAGATTCCAAAGTTTTGTTAAACAAAACATAAAACAAAAAAATAAAAAAATACATGTTTGGCCCACAAAAAGGGCATTATGAAGAAGCCTTGCTCCATGTGAATATGAGAGAAAGCCCTTTGATGACTGGATTGATACTTGTCAAAAGATGCTTCTAGGAGGGGCTTTATGAGGAAGCTTTGCTCCGCTTAGCCTTAGACACACGTATTCAAACAAGCTAGTGCGTACGTGTATAGTAAATTCGTTTTTTCCATCCTTTTTCTTGTTAACATTTACAATAGAAGGCATAATTAGTGTGTTAATCATTAATTATTTACTATTCAATTGTTTTTTGTTTTTTTTTTTCCTTTTTTTTTTCTGACAAAAAAGGTTATATTCTAACACATTTCATAAAATATATAGATTTTAAAGACATACAGCAAAAAAATAAAAATAAAAAAAATACTTGCATAGTTGTACACTCCTTACTTCCAAACAATATTCTGTTGTTCATTTCTTGTTAAATATAATGTATAGTTGCTGCTAATATTAGATGATAGACAATGCTCGACACTAAAGTATATCTTTGCATCTCTTATTTGGAGTAATTAATCACATTAAATTAAAACTTTTATGGAAGTACAAGTCTTTTTGCAGTAATTGCAAAAGTCACAATGCACATGTTGCTATGATCTACATACAAATATCATCATTAATTATGCAAAATTTTCAATCTCTAAAAACAATTATGAAAGTTGAAACGACCGGGTGGAAATTAAACTACTTTAATTTGGACATGTTGTGATGGTTTGTTTGGGGAAATTAAAACTTTTTACGTTTCACATTTCACGTGTATGGCTTTCAAAAAAGTAATTGTGTGTTCTAACAATTACTTTTCTTTTTACCAAAAGAAAAATTCGAAAATGACGCATCATTGTTGAGAAAGTAAAGTAAATATATATAGCCCTTGACTACTTGACAATTTGACTCGTAAAAACAATCTTGCTATCAATAGCATATTCAAACTAATCAAGTAGTGATATGCCCCCCACCTAAGCTAGTTGATAAAAAAAAAGTAATTATATGTTTTATAATAACCTGATATCTTATATATCTATGTTGCAACAACAGTTTCTAAATATTATGCAAATTAGGAGAACAACTAGGATAGGTAATTAGAATTTGTATTAGACTAAATTCAATTAGGTAAAACCTGTTTACTTAGTACTTTAAGGCAAAGAACGGTTATAATTATATTTAAGAGAAGTAAATTTTGTATATTGCTAGAAGTAACCTAATAACAACTTCTTTGATGTCATAAGTTTAACATTCAAGACATCATATTTCATAGTCATTTAGTCTTTAAAAAATTCAGGACATCAATCTCATTAATAATATCATGTATGTGGGATATTTAATTAATGAAAGAAAAGGAAAATGATATGTATATAAGGAATATACGTATATATGTATTTCGTACAGAAAACATGAGCAAACACTACTAGTAACAATGTAACTAGTTGAAAACTAGCTTAATTAGAGTAATGAAATTAAACATCTCCATCATTATTATTAATCATGCTATATATATTGCTTGTATATATATCTTGCTTCACTTGCATTTATATCCAAATCATTCTACCCTGCAACGCAAAAGTAAATTAAAAATCAAAATCATCACTATATATATGCATAACTAAATGTATATAATGACGCATAGTAAGTAGGTTAGTGTGTTCAAAAAGAAGTACGTGGAGCAATCAAAGGTGCGGCTAATCTTGTAAGGAATAGAAACATCGCATTTTGTTGGGAGTTCACTAGCGTAGTTTATATTAAGGCCAGGAACCAAGTTAGCGGCTTGTTCCATACATGTACAAGCTATCTGGCGGTCAGTTTTGGTGTTCGCTTCCTTGTACAACGTCTGAACCCCATGACAACATGTTTGAGGCACTTGACCTCCTCTAATCAGGTAGGTGGCACATGGAGTTAGCCTACTAACCACTAACTGACAAGTCACCGCGCTCTCTGATGAACGAGGTACACTTGCCACTACTATGGCCACGAGCGTCGCCACTAATGCCACCTTTGCTCCACCTTCCATTGTTGTCGTGAGATTTTGTGTGTATTGTTAAAGAACGTAAATTAATTTGGGTTTAATTAAAAAGGCAAAGAGGTTAATTTATATGCGTTGAAGGGTTAGAAAGTGGAGTGTGCATTATATAGTGGGTGCAAATTAAGTGAGAAATAATATTATCGTGTGTTTTTGTGTGTCAGTGAGAAATTTTGATAAGAAACTTGTAGTTCTACGTCTAGGATTCTTACATTATATGATTGTAATTGTAATATAGTAAAAGGAAATTAATTAATTCTCTAACTCGATCATCTCCGCATATTTTGGTCATTACACATTCCTATTATCATAATCAAAAGATGCATGCGATTTAAAAGTGAATTAGCAAGTGGATGACTCTTGGCATATAATGATCGAGGACATTAAAAAGATTATTAGAAGGATGAGTTAGGAAGATCTATCATGACTCAAAATTATATATTTGTAAACATAGAAAACAAAGGTATTACTTAACGTCTCAATTTGCCAAATCTAAACCTATGGATAAATAATTAATGTGTTCAAGAACTTGGATTTATTCTGTAAGTCGATATATGCATGATATGTTAACATGAAGATTAATTTGATTTGTTGATGGCAAAAGATCAAGGTGTAAACTATAATAAAATTTTCAAATTACAATATGATCAGGAATTAAAAAAATAAGCGCTAATAGTACACATGCTTTTGAGTATATATGATATGATATTTAGAGATCTCAGCTAGAGGCGTATATACGAAAGTCACTCAATATTATATCTACCAAAACATTTTCAATTTAACTAAACATGTCTATCAGTGGAAACGTAAAGTAACAAATGTTTGCATATCACACATTTTGGATTGCAAGAACATAATGCTTAATTTATGCTAAATAGATGGGCATATGTAATGTCTATTGTCTTACAATTAAAATTGATTTTATTTGATATTCAAGTTCAAAACCAAGATAAATAATACTCGTAGATAATATACGATGAATTTAGTTTTTGGTACATGGAAAGTAATTAGGACCATCATTTGAGTTAACTAGTTGCCTAATGACCAGTAAAAATTGGTGATGTGTGAATTACATGTGAATATATGCCGGAACCTATGACATTTATCTTATTGGTCATTGTACTATGTCGTTTTAACCATTATATTTTCGCACTAAAAATCTGCATTTTCCTGGTAGCAAGATTTTACGATTCATTTACATGCTTTACCATCCATTTGGACCAATTACATATATGTTCTCTATTCCTCATCGTTCATATCAGGCTGCGAAAATGAGGTGATAGCAACAGGCCCACAATTAAAGGCCCAACTTTTGCCCATAATCTAGCCCAAAAATCCAAAGCAGTAAATTTGCGTGTTTAATAGAAAATGTGGACTTGGGATCGGAATGGGATCTTTCCCATTCACATTTCAGATTCTTTATAATGGTTTTCGAAATTATTTATACTACTTATTAAAGAAAATATCCCCATGTTAAAAATTACATGAAAGAAATGTCTAAAATGTCATCCCATGTAATATTTTCATCTACCACCTTTAAAATATGTAATATTTTCACTTAGCACTAAAATATTTTTATTTACAATACTCTTAACATTAATTATTAAGTTACACTATCAATCATATATCTTTTAAAATATCTCCATTAAGCGTTAATAATCTACATTAAGCGTTAATAATCTACATCAATCGACGTCTCATCTACCACAAAGAGTCACACCTACCACCACATCGTCGCCGCCACGACCACCGCCGCATTGCGCGGGTAACGTGCTAGTATTAGTTAACTAGGATTAAGTTTAGTTAATTTATATATCTTTATCTTTATCTTTACTCTCTTATAAAGGAAATGACCTCTGTTTATTCTAGGTAATTCTACCTATGAATTACCATAATTACCATTGACTATTTATGTTTTGCCCTTAATTAATTATAATTTACAATCTAAACCTTTATTTTAATAAATAACAGTTTAAGCCCCTATCTTCTAAAAATTTCCACTATCACAATAACATCAACCTAAACCACTTGACACTGCCACCACCACCAATAGTACCATCACCGCCGCCGCCGTCGCATTGCGCGGGTATCATGCTCGTATATATAAAAACTATTACAGGCTTAAAAAGTTTTAGGCTTTATCTAAGTTACTTCTCAACAAAAATTAGATTGTTACTCGAGCTTGTATTTAAGAAAGTTATAACTTATAAAGCTACGTCGATAGTCGTCTACCCCTTATAGCCTTTAGTTGAACGAAATGAAATGAGCGGTTATTAATTTTGGGGCGGGGCCTAATAGTTTTGGGCCAACCATATCTGATGGGTTAAGTCAATAGAAGGTTGAATGTTTGAAAAGGAAGGATTGAAACTTGAAATGTAAATCAAACTTGGTGTTGATTATTTGTACCTTCAACTTGTAGGCTATATGGGGGAACCCTAACCTCGATATTACAATTGGATACCCATCGACTCACCCCGTATGAGCCATATGATGTTGGTACAATACCTACATCCTAATCTCCACATGATTTGGGCAACCCGAAGGATTGAACCCGCGTATTTAAACTTCATATATGAGTCTAGGCTTCATTGATAACGGATACCTTAAAGAAATTTTTTTTTGTTCCCAGCGAAGATCGAACCTGAGACCTTAAGGTTATCAAGTGTTTGCCTTACCACTAGGCTAATTCTTTGTTGGTTACCTTCAACTTGTGAAATGATACAAAATTTGACAAATTGTCAGGACCATCAATATGTGAAAAATATCATCTTGACAACAATTGTTGCGATATACACACATACACACATATCATTGTAGATCTTCTATTTGTGTTAAGACAAGTATAAATTATATACTATTTTCCTACATATAACAAATACTTATATATATAGATATGCCTTTGGTCTAATTAAGAGACTAACAATATTCAAAGTATACCTTCAGTGAACTGGATGTGGGTTTGATTTCATTTTAGACATATACTAAAATGATCTAATATAGGCCTATAGGGTGTGTATAGGTTCGGCCTAAACAAAAATAATATAAAAAACTATGCATATAGTTGTCGTAAAAAAGGAGATTAATTAATTAATTAAAAAGTGAATTAATAACATACGAGTCACAGTCTTCGTCTTCGGATATGATGAAAGGAATGTCAAGATCGCACTCTTCAGGAAGAGCTTCGAGATATACGGATTTGATACGGGGGTCAGACGTATATAAATTATCTATGCAAACACAAGCCAACTTGATGTCATAGCTTGTTTTTATGATGGCTTTCAGTCCCTTAAGACTATCACAACAAGCTGCCCGAACCTCACCACCGCTCGTTAGGTATTTTGTGCATGGCACAAAGAAAGACACAACTTGACCGCAGTTTTCAAAGGCGGCCTCCGTCCAGGGAATGGCTAACATCACCATGAAAGCCACCATGGCACAAAGAAGCTTCTTCATTGCCACTAGAAGTATTGATTATATATTGACAATATATGTTATGCCGAGTACCATATGTTTAATTATGTATTTGGTTTTGGTGTAAGAAAATGTTTAGGAGCCTAGCTTGGAGGGTATACATTTATATACACGAGGTCTTTAGTTCTTTACACGAGTGCATCTTTGAGGCAAGTCTCGGTCTGCTTACAAATTAAAGATCCCTACATATAAATAAAGTATATTATGAGTAATGAGAGAAAACATCAAAAATAGAAGATGAACAATACTCTCAATATATAATAAAATTAATAAATCATGTTAATTCTCATGCTTTACAAGGTTGAAGAAAGCAGTCTTTCTTTATATATATATAAGATATTCGAGTAACTCAAACGAAGATTCTAACTATTATAGCCATGAACATAATTGAGCATATGTGAACATGAACAACATACATAAATGAACAACTAAGAGGTATATATGTTCAGCTGTTCCATATATATATATATATATATATAAATTTGTAAAAAATAATTTTTTTCAAAGGGTGTAACCCGTAAGTTATAGGCGAAACTTCTTAGACTATGTCAGAGTCATGATAACTAAGGGTGAAGCTCGTTAGGTAGATCACCCCATCATCAACCATCTCCTATGACTTATCACTCCCACCAGCTACCCCTTATTATTATCTTTAAGGGCGAGACCTTTACTGTACCCTTACATATATAACTTACTAACTCGGGTTAGAATTTTTTTTTAAAAAAAAAAAAAAAATTTATATGGATTGAGTTAATTAAAAAAGAATGAAAAAAGTGAAAAAATGTCAAAAAAAAAAGCTAAAAAATATTAAAAAATGGACCTTTTTCTCTCTTCACTCTTTAAGAACCTTCTCTTTGGATCTCTACTATATATATATATATATATATATGATTGATCATTTATTTAGTTATATAAACAAACTTTATGTGTTCGTATTTGTTAATTTTGTCAAACGAACAGACGTATATAAACTTTCTGTTCAATTTGTCGAAGATTTGCTTGTTTACAGTCTTAATTACAAATCAAAATAAAAAGTAGGTAAAATGGTGTAAGGGAAAGTGCTTTTTCATTTTACCAATAGGTTCTAGTCCACATTATCGATTGCACTTCCTAATATACAAAAGATGGGAAATGGTTGTATTTAACGTGTATAAAATAACTTGTACTTCTATATTAAAAGTTTACCTTTTGATTTTCATGGTAAATGTATAAATAATCTATGCACCTTATACACAACCCTAAGGCTGTATTTAGCAAACCCCTTTAATTTTCCAAAAAATAAAAAGAGTTTCCATCTCTAGAATATAAATAAAATTTTTGAAAACACGTTCAAAACCAGAAATGAAAAATAATATGAGGTTTTCAAAATTTGAAAAATGAAAAAGGAAAGCTGGAAAACAATAAAAAGGTGTTTTTTAGTACAGTGTTTTCTTTTTCCATGAAAAACTTTTCTAAAAAAATACAACTTGAACGCGTTTTTTGTTTTCTATGTTTTTTTAGAAAATGAAAATAAAAAAGATGAGAGTTTTCTTGAGTTAAACGCACCTTAACTCCTTCGATTATATAGTCAACTATGGTGAGTTCCTTACGTATGAACACTTCTTCGAAAAACCAACACCCTTTGTTTCTTGTTTAAATTAACTAATATATTTTACAAATCATGTTACAATCAGTTTCTCAACTATTTTTATCGTTTTAAAGATGGAAAATAAGGTGCTAGCTCGTCGTTTTAGTTTTGTTACTAAAAGAGAAAACATTCCCTTAGTGTTGAAAATATTTAATGCAATTTCAATACAACGGAGAAAGTGTATATTAAATGAAGATCAAAATGGCCTTATACTGAATTAAACATGTGACCATCATTATGTTTATGTTTCGTATAGGTTTATGCATCCTTGTAATTTTCAAACATGTTCTATAACTATTATCACATGCATGTTACTCCGTATATTAGATACTAGCTAATCACATTGGGTTTAACCGAACCCTTTAATTAAAATGTAATAAAAAATATTTATAAAAGTAAAATAATTTAGTATAACCTCTATAAAATAATACTTAATAAATTAGAATTTGTCTGTCACAACTTGAAACCAGTACAAAATTTAACTTAATCGATAAATGATAAAAAGAGTATAATAAACTAAAAACTTTTTTGGAATTTCAGTGTAAATATAATGATACCAGCGAAACTATAAATTAATCTATACTCCTTATTAAAAAGAATAGACCCCTTGTTGAAAGTTACAGAGGGAAAATGTCAGAATTGCCCTCCATTAAAACAATACCTCCTAAATACAATACAACCCCACTCTAAATGAAACAAAAACATCATTAGTCCTCCAACCTTTAAAATAACTATACTAACCATTATATTAGTTAGATTTACATAATAGTCCACACTATTCGTCGTTACCATCGTCAGTCGCCATCGCCGCCCGTCGCCATCGCATTGTGGACACCGCCGCCGCATTTGCGCGGGTACCATACTAGTAATTCATAAAATAGATCTAAAATATAAGCTTGTCTATTAGAATATGAATTTATAGTCACTTATTTTTTTTTAAAATAAAACTTCAAATTTTTATTGAGTTCATCTTTAAATATCTTAACTGCACTTAAAAGTTGAGGTATTGTCTTCTTGTCTTGCAACAAATTGTTGTGAAGTGTTGTTGAGGCTTTCAATGCATCTTTCCAAGTGACGAGTTTCAAAGTTATTGAATCATCTTCAAGTTCATCATACATGAGCCTTTTTAAATTAATATTTTATTAAGTTATCGATATATAATATCTCGTTAAATTAATAAAATATTCAAGTCCTAAGATTATTAATTTATCGAGGATTTTATGTAATATATACAAGGAACGATAGACAAAATTATAACAGGATTATCTAAATCCAGTATTATGATAGACAAAATTTTGTATGCAAAATTACCAATACTTTCCGTACAAATACATGACCACAAGTAATATAGTGAATAGAAAAGACTTGGAAAAACATATCCATGGTTTACCCCTTAATGAAATAGAGTAATTCTTATTCATGGATTAGGTATAAAGGTGGAAGAAAAATGAAAATGAAAAATAGATAAATAAAAATAGTAAAAGAAGCTTTTTATGGAGGTTGAAAATGGGACAAGGCATGCTGCCAGGTGTAGCCTTTTTAAAAAGCGCCTGGTAACCCGATCACTTTTTTGATAACCTGACCCGATTTTTTGCAGCGACCCTGACAGGGGGCCCGTTTTTATTTTGCCATATTTACCATTATAGATATGGGGGTCCGCACTTTTTTCACTTTTTGCAGCGAGAGTCGCTGCAAAAAGTAGGTGTGGTCGATATACCAAAAAATAGTTGTAGGGATATGGGGGGCGTTTTAAAAGAATCTTAATTTGGGATCTTTTAATAAGTGTTAACTACAGCTATAATTGATGGAAAACTTATACCGTTATACCGCTAAACTAACACTTCTTCAATTAATATATATAGTTATAGCTATTTTAACAAAACTATTCGGAAAAGAGAAATAAAAAGGGGGTGAATTATATTCTTCTTTAGCTTATTTAGGGGCAGCGAAACAGTGTTTCGGAAGTTGATTTAGAAGATCAAAATAATTGATTTGTTTCCCAAACTACAAAAATTGACACTTTTCTAAATATGAAACTCAAAGAGTCAAAGATGCACTCTATTTAATGGGCTTGGATCAGTCGGCCCAAATCCACTGTTGATGTTGGATAACTAGTTTGGTTAATTGGATCTTAAACTTGGAGTAGTTATGTGTCTACGTTCTACAATCTACATATGCTTGTTTTTCTTCTTGGAAACATGTTATTTTTACTTGCTTCCTCACCATATTTTGGGTGAGGTTTGAATAAGATGTTTGTTTGTTAGAAAAATAAAATTAAAGGAAATTTCAGAGCAAAAGTAGCACTGTATATAACTAAAACTACATACGATACATTATAGGACACAACTACACATATATTGTATGTTAGTATATCTCTTTATAGAGAAAACAAGGTTTTCCATTTTATTTTCACAATAGTTTATCTTTCTATGATTTCAGATACATATATCCTACACCCAAGTGCCACTTTCCATTCCCCATTCATTCAGTATAAGGATCACTTCACCCTGAAAAACAAAGCATAAAATAAATTAATTACCGTCAATAAATCAAAGTATGAAGTACCCGTATAATATAAACCTTTTTTAGACAACAACTTATTGTATGTACTACAGAAATGCATAATTTTTATGCAATATTCTTTCCGTCTCATCATAACATAAGTGTCAAATTTATAAGTTAGAAAAACGGGCCATTGTTAACCAATAAAATATTACATTTACCTTTTTTAAGAAAGTTTGATCACATGTATATAGAGCTTTTTAATAATAAGAAACTTAAAGACGAAATATCAAACTAGCTAAATTTTTTTTTTTTAACGTTCCTGTCACGGGACGGCTAACCGTTATATCCATACGGGCAGACAGTCATTAGCGACCAATCCACGAAGTCAGGGACCATAAGGGAGGAAAAACCCACCAATTTAACCGCTAAAGAAGGCACGACGTTAAATTGGAGGTAAAATCTCATAATTAGACTTAATTTGAAATTTGAAGCTTTAATTATCATATCATTAGTTTTAGAGAGAATGAGAGATGATGATTAATTCGATGATGCATGTGGATATGATAACAGAAACAAAATTTTTTTTTTAAAGAAGTGTATATATATAAAACTAAGTTGATATACATACTTGTTGCAGTCAGTCTTGGGACTGATCTTGTAAGGAACGCTAACTCCACATTTGCGAGGAAGGATCTCACCGTTGGCAGGCTTGATCCCGGGGTGGGACTTATAAGCCGTTTTCAAACATTCGCATGCCCTTTTGCGATCAGAGACTGTTTTCGCGACAGCCTTGAGTCCCTTAACACCTTTGCAACATCTTATTGGCACCTTACCACCAGTCATCAGGTAGCCTAGGCATGGTGCCAACTTGATGATCACTTCATTACAAGAAAGGGCGGCTTCCGCATAGGGTGCCGCCACCATCATCCCAACTATCATAGAACATAAAATCTTGAACATCATCCCCGCCATTGTAAAATAAGAAAAAGATATATAGGTTGTATTGCTTATATGCTCGATCTATTAGTTATATGTATATATGGTTTTGGTGTGGGAAAATGTCATGGAGGGTACCATGTATTTATAAGGATTTATATGCATGAATTGAACGATAAGAGTACGTACTTTCAAAGGAAAAAGGTTAGTTCGAGATATCGATCAAGCATTTGTTGTATCTTTCATTTCTGCGCATTAATAAGTTATTGGAAATAATATTTTTTTTTTTTAATTTTCTATAATTATATTAACCGATAACTGATGGAGACTAGTCCTAATTAGTATTGTTCATATCCTCCTAGCAGCTAGTTTATGTGAGACCAGGGGGATTGCTAACCGCGCACATGCTGTTGTTAACATCATATTGATTTTTCTCATGTTATTACGTGTATAAAGGGAGGAGATAGATATTAAAGATTTTCAATATACTTATCGAAGTTATGGTCAAAAGTTTTACAAATATGTTAATTGAGTAACTAGACTATTATTAAATCATTGATTTTTATTCTAACAATATACTCGTATGTTTCAGGTAATTTTTGGTATTCATAGGTGATTATTGTTGTTAATTATAAAATTTTAAGTTTGGAAACTAATTCAAATATATATAATAATATGAGAGAAAGTACCAGTAGATTTTTATAAACACCCATATAATTTTTATAATTTATTAATGTACGGTTTTTAAAATTAAAAATTTTGAGTGAATTAGAGGAATAAAATGAGTTATAGAAGAGAGGAATAATAATTAAGTGTTTAAGATTTGAAGAGAAAGATAAAAATGAGTGGCTGAGATTTTATTTAAGGGGGTGTTTGGTAGAAGTGAATCAAAGAGAATGGAAATATAATAAAGAATGAATATAGTAAGAAATAGAATAAGTATTTGGAAAGAGAATGGATTCCGTCATTTGGTACAAGCAGAGAATTAATATATAAAAAATACAAAAATTTAAATAATAACCAAATTTAATACATATAACATCACTAGAACCAAAAAAAAAATAAATTCCATTCCCATCCATTTTCTACATTTTATAGAGAATTGAGGGAATGGAATTGATTCCCACTTCTCGATTCTCTTTCCCATTCTCCATTACAACTAAACATGATAAGTCTTTCTCATTCCCTTTCCACCATTTTCATTCCATTGTACCAAAGTATTATAATTATTTTAGGTAAATATATTTAAATTAGTGAACAAATAACACAGGGACACTATATAGTTTTCAAAAACTTAGTTGAAGAGTTGAATAAATTTGACGTAAACAAATGTTTTATAATGTAGTAGAGATAGAGATTGAACATCAAATTATAATTTAAAGGTTCTCATGATTCTTCCAATTCAAATAGTTCTCACATAAACTTTTTCCCATATATTCGAAAAAAAAATTGTCGTATCAAACATTTTAAGAAGGTAAAATGGTGATCGCTTTCACGATATAGCAACAGTTTTTTGTCATTTTATCATGTTATTTGGATCGGGAAAATTTGATGACCGGAAAACTGAAAGATAATATGTATGCACTCGAATTATGCTTATGCGGCAAGTCTAGTTATTGTCGATACACTATATATGGAAATAAAGATGTAGACACAATGGAAGTTAGTTACTTCTAGACTTCTAGTTAGAAACTTTAGTGAGTGCGTGCCTAATTTTTCTAGAAGAAAATATAGACTATAGAAATTACTTATCTTATAAAGTACACTAAGTCTCGAGTTTTATATGAAATTAGTCTCTATACATTTGAGTTGAGATAAAATTATCTACATTAACTATATTCCACTTATGTGGTGATTAGTTGTTGTTTTTGTTGTTGACTTGTTGTTATTGTTGTGTTGTTGTAGAAAGTAAAAAAGTATCCTCACATATCAAATCGAGCTAAAAAACATGTAACGCGAATCGTTTGATCAAATTATGTATAAGGGACCTATTTATTAAATTTAAGGTATACCAATATGCAAGTATTTTTTAATTTTGGGAATCTAAAGAATTTAAATAAATTTATAAAATATTTATATTGTATTTATATACCATCTTCTCTTATTAAAAAGTAATATTAGCTAATGAGTTACGATAAATGGGATAAAGTGATCGATACAACTGTAGCATTATGTTTTCACTCTCACAACACCCTTCATCACGTGAGTAAATTGAGGGGGGAAAACTTTACCTTTGCAGCATCGTATTGTTACATGACGGATGTTTCCCCATGTGTAATATACTGGTTACTATTAAATTTAAGCCGTAAATGTTGTACAATATCCCAACTAAATTTCAGAAAAATTGACTTGAGGTGCTAGTTTATAACTTAAAAGGGAACCTAATGCGATTGTTGGAATTATAATACAAAGAAGAAAGTACATAGTTAATGATGATCTTGTTAGAAAATCTTCGGAAGTTATCAAAGCATGTGGAAACGTCTCACTGATATGGTCTTGCCTATAAGCTAGCTCGCATCACTTATTATTTTTTCTTAAAAATAATCTATTCCATACATACTTTTAAACTATATGTTTAAAATATATCATAATAATCCACTATTACAAATGTAATATTTGAAACTCAAACTTAAATGAATTTCTTTAAAATCAAAATCTTACGAATGAGTCGCCAACTCATTATTTGTTACATATAGTAAATTAACTTCTACCGAAACTTTTACAATTGTGTTTAAACCAAAATAAAATTTAGGTTGAACAACTAGAAAGAAGATCGAGATAAACAATCTAAAGTCAAGATTTTTTATAATATAATTTGTCACTTTTTTATACTTTAATATAATATTTTCTAACTTTTTTCTTTATTACTTGTCAAATCAACTCCTAATTATGTCCGGCCAAGATTCTAAATTTCTAATGACCGGTGCTTAATTTCACTAAAGCTACAAATTTTTAGCATCCAAAGTCGGTCTACATGGAAATACCCATTTACCTATGCTCGATCATGCAATTATCCACGAGGGAAATATTGAATAGGGAAAAGAGATCGATAACGAAAGTGGTTTACATATATGTGCGCAAAATTGCATACAATAAGGAAGGTTCGATTGAGAAATGACTTAATCACTTTGTCTCTATTTCCCCTTTTCTACAATTCCTTTTATTGTTTGGTCAATTCTTTATCTTACCAAAAGTTCAAATCGAAAAAAAATCATGACACCCATAGTCCATTGGACCTAATTAACCATAATTCTCCTTGGATCAGCCCCATATAGTGAGCACGTATTTGGGTATCAACATGTGAAGTTGAGAATGGATTCCAACTCATGACCTATCTGGCTATTTATTTATTTGTTTATTATTATTATTTTTTGAATGACAAATTTAGTACTCCTTTTTGAGTTATATGCAAATTTTGGCCGTCTTTTATCCAAAGATTTTCAGAGTGGCTTCACAAAACATCTGTGGTGGGAGAATGTCATGACCAGCTCAATTCATTCTAAGGGGATGTTTGGTAAAATTAACCGGAAATAAAAAAAGAGAATAAAAAGACTTTTCTTATTTGTTTACAATGAAAAATGGAAATGAGAATTGAGAAGTTAGAATCATTTTCATCATCTCTATTCTTTACCAATTGTACGAAATGAGTAAAAATGAATTTTTTTTTATGATGGTATATGTATTAATATTATTTTTATATTCATTATTTGTTGATACTAAATAGCATAATCCATTCTTTTTAAAATATTCAATCATTTTTCCACTATTTTCATTTGTTTATTACATTTTCATTTTCTATGATTTTTTCGTACCAAACACCCTCTACTGGTTGGTTATTCTTTATCTTATCTATTAGAATGAATAATGAACATAAATCATTTTACTAAAAGAATGATGCAGGTTAATTTAAAGTTTTGAAAATCGAGTTAATGAGTTATGCAATACAATGACGATAAATCTACAATATTAAGTAAGTTTTTTTGAAAATTTCCAATATTAAGTAAGTAGTGGTTCAATACAAGCTACTACTAAAGCTGTCGTTCAATCATTTTACTAGCTTTGAGGTCTAACTAACTTTCTAGATTAGTAGCTGATAAAGCAATTGATTTTAATTACAAATGATTAATTCGGGTTAAATCGACCATGTTGTATCTAAATTAAACCATTTCAAACTCTAAAGATCTTATGATATAGTACACTTGAATTCTTATTCGGGTTAACACTCATACTATATAAATCATTTGGAGGGTGCCCAAATATTGGGAATTTTAATCAACTTGTGAACACTAAAAACATAATTCTTACTTTTTTTTGGATAATCAAATTTAGAATTTACTTCTTTCTACATCACGATTGATCACCAGATGATCTTTAGTTTTGTCTTTTTGTTGAAACTATACAATATATTTAACTATGCGCACTATACTTATAATAATAAAGAGTACTCGTATTATTTTTATGCCTCCGAGCTCTGTTGTGAACTATCATCACTTGAACCAAAATGTTGCAATGCAACAATAGCATAGGAAATTTACAGAGCAGACACATACCAAAAATATGTAATACTTGTCCAGCCGACTGTCATTGATCGTTTTACCGAACCATCCCAATCTGCTTTTAAATATCAAAATGAGAGCAATGGTAAATAACTTCCCAACGCCTAACACGACTTCAATATAATCCTCTCCATATTTCTCCAAGTCTTTATCTACTTGTGACTTGAAAAACTCCGACAATCCATCATTTGTTAGTCCCTCCATACATCCAAGTAACAAGAATTGAGGCACTAACAAAAGAAAACTTATAGAAGTGTTTGCATTTTGATCAACCAGTTTCTTGACTGCTTTTAGCCTGTGAACCTCTAGCTGCCAAGCGGAAATGCAACACACGATTGAACAAAACATTCCGACACCAATTTTGACCTTTTGGTTGTTGCGGCGAGAACAAGTAACTTTTTTATATATGATTGGGATAAGAAATTTTGAACCTTCTTGAATCAAATTGTTGTAAATCTGGACTGGTAGCTTATTACTGGTCTTTAGGTTGCTGTATTGCTCAATAAAAAAAGTGCTTCCCGTTGCTGATATTAGTGCCACTACAAAATAAGATACCCACATGGGAAAAATCTTTAGAAGTATTTTTACTTTCGCCATGTCTTGTTTATGAAGGTTAGCATTTCTGTCATCTTGCCCTTCCGCTTTCTGTGTTGTTCCGGAATGTTTTCTCTTTGCGGTACACCTAGTGACAAATTATTTTTTTAGATTCTGTATGCATTCTGTGTTGTAAAATTCGGCCGATAACTCGGACTCAGGATCGGCTCCTCCAAGACTCAGATCCGGGTGGATCAGACAAAATTTGGTCAACATTCAATATTCGGGTCAATTTTGGTCAAACTTGGTAAAAATTTGGTCAAAGCTCGGAAAAAACTCGGGTGACTTTGGTCTTTTTTTGAAAGAAAAGAAATTCAAAATTTTTAAATAGGTTCGAAAGTCTGTAATTTAGAGTATTATTTTAATGTTTCTGAACAATTATGTTTTACTTTTGAAGTTTATTATATACAATTTTAAAAATTATAATTCTTGTATATTAAAACTCAATCTGGGTACCCTGATTTCGATCCGGGTTTCCAAAATCTCCTAACTCACACCCCCCACCGATCCGATATTGACTCATGAGTTTCCTAGCCTATGTCGACGCTCTAATTGATCTAATTGCAAATGCTGGTTATATATTAGGACATAATACCATGATGACCATGAAACAATTTGATGCATTGAAAGAGGGACGAATGAAGAAAAAACTTATTACCCGCAGTCACACTTGCATAGATATTTTCCAATATAATGACCAATCACTCGGAAGAATATCATAGCCGGTCTTTGATTTAACTCCTCCTGATAATACAGTTTATAACCTCTAATGAAGACGATCAACTGTGTTGTCATGAAGCATATACAAATCAAGAATATAGCTCTCCAAGTTAGATATACCCCTGCTAAACCAGAAGGGGAAACCCACAAAATTGCAATTATGGTCCCTGATACATATGCTATACGCGACCATATCTCTGCACGTTCTTTAGAAAGCTGCTTCCTCTCTTCTGAAGTGTCAACATTATCCATCAACTCTGGATCCCTGTTTTTTAAAGTGGCTGGTTTTTTTAAAGTGTCGATATCATCCACCAACTCAATAAGCACCTCGTCTAACACTTTGTATCCTGATGTTCCAAGAGCAAGGAGAACTAGTGCGATCACAATAAGCCATTTCACGTCGTATGGGTTGAACAAATACAAAAGAAACACGCCCTGGAACAGACAAGTGGTCATTAGCAACTTATCTGAAACATAAGTAAATTACTAATTAAGCATGACAAAGATAACTTTGTTTAAAGGTGGGACATAGTGAAACTATATACAAACCAAATAATCTATTTGTTATTTCGGGACTTAATCCTAAGGGTCTCAAATTCTCAATACAGCCCAATGGATTGATGTGTGGCATGGAGATATTGTAAATTTTTGTACTGTATATATACTTACTCCAATATATGCTGTGGTAGAAAACAAGAGTGTTCTGAATCTTCCGAAAAACGAATCAGATAGATTTGCCATGAATATCACCAAAAGTGATGATAATGAATCTTGGATGTTTGAAAAAACTGCAGACAGTACAAGGTTACCTTCGTAGTATGAAAAATACCACATTAAGATGCCTACAACAGCAGAGTTCGTTAAGGAACGACTAATCATTAAACCTACACAAAAGACAGGCAAATTTAGAATACTTAAACATACAACAACAGAATCCAATCCCTAAGCGGGATAGATATATACTTATATTATAGATTTAATGAAAGCAGGGAGATATAGGTGGAGCTAACATTACCAAGGACAATTGCAACAATACGATCATTGACAAAAGATTTTCTATCAAAATATACGTAGGCTACAGTAGAAATACCCACAGCGGCCAACGACAAATACGAAATGAGGACAAGAATGTCCATCGTTTGTTTGTTCAACTAGATAGCTTCCTGGCTAGCAATATTGTTTGCTTGGTTTTTGAAACCTTATTTACTTTTGGCAGAGTTATGATATAAATGGGTATATGCACGGATGCACCACGTATATGCAAGTCTTGGTCTTTGTTTCTTGTTTTTTTTTTTTAATCAGTATTGTTTGATTTGTTTAATTTTAAGTCAACATCAAGTGCTTATTATATTGCAAATCGTAAGTCAACATAGCAATTAAGATTGCTATGATGAATGATTTTTTATAGATTTATATATTAAATTGAATGATTTTTTATGTGTGATTTTATTGAGTAGTTAATAGGATGTCATCTTTTAGTATATGCTTCTTAGCTAAAAAACATAAGTTATACACAACTTTATCAAACAGTTTCTTAATTAGCTAACCAAACATAAATCGATATAATGCACCTTAATTCAGCCTAATATCTGGAAATCCTTTTGAAAGTGCTTCAATTCACCCTTGAAAACAAAGTGGTTTTCATTGAGGAATTTTGTCTAACATCTGGTGTGCAACTTTCTACCATTTCCGTCTAGAGCAAGTTGTTCCATGGTGTTGAATGCTCCACATAACTATCTGGTGACACAATGGGCCTCCATTGGAAATGCAAATACATTTCAGCAAGTGAAATTGAGGCATGATTCGATTTGAGTTGAGAAAGAAATATAAAAGGATTAATAGATTGAAGATGGAAACAAATTTTGGTGAAGAAATCAAACTGTCTCTAAGTATGTAAAGTGTATATATGTAATTAATAATTATTAATTAAAAACTATTTAATATTGCATATAATCCCTATGGTTTTTAAAAAGACAATTATATCCTCACGTGGTAGGCACGTGAGAGATTTAACGGCTTAAATTAACAGAAGTTACTGTCTGTTACTTTTGGCAATGAAAATGGAAAGTCCAGGAATCATTATATATACAACAATCCAAAATTAAACTACTACAGTGACGGCTTGTCGGCTTTTAACTGGCTCAATTGCCTTCTAACCGGCTCAATTGCCTTCTAACCGGCTCGGTTGAATAGGGTTAAATGACATTTGTAACCCTTGATCTTCTACCACTTTCGGCGACTTTCTCATTCATCTCTTCTCTTCAACTCTCTCTATTATCCCCACTTTTTCTTCTTATTTCTCATCTGTTACATCCATCGTCGACTTCTATTTTCTGAGATCTTGCCTTCTTGCGTTTTCTATTCTTTTCTACCACATTCATAAGCTTCTTAGTAGCTCTGATATTTTGATTGCAAAAGTATTTTGTGTATATCTAACTTGATGTGCTCATATATCAATTTGTATGTTAATATGAATGATGGATGAAACTGATGTAAACAAATAGTTAGATGACCAAACATGACATTTCAATAGAATTAAGGGGTGTTCAAGTTCTATAGATGTATTAATGTAATAATGGTTGCAGAGATATTGAAAAATACATGTAGTAGTGCCAAATGCTATTGGTACCCCCTCAGGCATATGCGATTCTCCAAACTCAAGAATCTGTCATTGACAAGATATATGTTAAGGCCTTTATACTACACCTTTTTCCTTTAGATGTAACAATCCCGCAACGTAATATACGTCTATATTTATTTGCTCATTTATATGATCCATGTTGCTTGAACACAATTGCACATGTTATATAATACTATACCATAATGTGGAATGATTTCATAAGGCTAGGATTAGAATTTTGAAGTTAGCAACATGTATCTGGAAAATAAAAATAAAATTAGAACTTGAGGATTAAAAAAAAAATTTGGCCATTAGAATTTTGAAGTTAGCGATAGCCATTTGACCCATCTGGTGGTTTCTGCACATGGTTAAAGCTATATCTTTATGTATTTTGTTCATTAGTTTCTTATGTGTATATTATGAAATGTCTAGCAAACATAATTTCAGTGGTAATATCTCTTTATATGGAGTGGATTTATCTTGTATTAGATTCCTCCTTTTTTTGTATTTATTTACTTACTGATGCTATGAATTGGGTAGTACCTATTATTATGTTATTTCAGTTAATTGTAGTTAAGACCATAATTAGATATTATAATGCCTTGAAGACATTATGTGTAGTACATAAGTTCTTACATTGTGTCAGCAAGGTTACAACCAAATATCTTACTTTTTTTCATTTTGGTCATGTAATTATGCAGAGATGTACCAAAACAAGCCTAACACATGGAAAGAAACACTTCTAAACATCACACAACTGAGACTTTAATTGAGTTTATTTTAGGTGTCTGCTATAAAGTACATTTAGTTGTTTCTCATTACTGTTCTTGGCACATGAGTATTTCAATGACATTGTGGCACAGTGGCACTAGCTACAATGGAAGGCTTCTTTTTGCAAATACAACTACTAATTTCTATGCACATGATTTTTTATATCGCTTTATAGTTATTTTGTAGTAGTCTATATGATATTCGTAATCTGTTTTGGAGGTGTTTTACAGAAATTTGGGACTTGCTGTTTCACAGCTAGCTCCCGCCACAACGCGCGGGCAAGTTACTAGTTTGCAACAAAAAGAAAAAAAACATGAGGCAAAATGCGAATATGACAAACTACAACAACCATTCGTAACATTTTCTCATTCTATTAATATGAGAGAATTTATCGGTGTACAATATGTTTAGAAGATGTGTTTTGTACTTAAAAAATATAAGTAATAATAAAGTCTTTTAACTTATCATTCTACATGTCTTTCTAAGTATATAATTAAAAAATTTATGGTAAAAAAAAATTAGTATGCTAACAATTAAGACAATCAATAATCATTTACTTGACGTACATGAGAATGAGACAGAAGATACATGATCTACAATTCTACATCCATTGCTTCAAATCATCCTTGACCCAAATAAAAGAAGTCAAGCAGTCAAGGGGCTAGGGGACTGCCTTCTAGGAAGGGTTTGGACTCGAACCAGTTTTAGACATGCTTAAATAACACATGATTATTATATTGTTATTGCGACCTTTCAAAAAAATATATTGTTATTGCGAGCCGTTTAGGGTCTTGCTATAAATACTGTGAATTTTAGTAAGATTTATGATTGATAATGATTAGATAAAATATATATGAAGATAGTTATATAATAAAATGTAGTATAGATGAAATTCACCTTTCAAAAAAATATAACAATAATTAACAGAATTAAAACTTTTGACCACGATTTAGATGGAAGAATTATCTATTAATTACGAGAATCAAATGCAACAATTATGGGTAAGATTCTGTACATATTTTGTTTTGAAACAATAATGCCATTTTATGGGGTTAGAATACTGCAATCAAGATGTGATGGTGTTTCATACATGTTTTCTTCTTTTAATCATACTAACTAAATAACTAATCCATGTATGAACATTTCAGGAAAAGATATTCTAAACACTGGATCCAAGTCTCACCTTATATATATGTTTTGACTTATGAAGCTGATGCTATAACAGATGCATGGTAAGGATAAATGATCTCCCAAGCAACACATACATACAAAAAGACCTGAACCATCTTAATTACACGTGAAAATAATGTGCATACTATTACAACTGCTTCTTGGGTATTAAGCTACTAAAAAGATGTGATTTTTAGTATCAAAGCAGAAGATATACAAAATAAACCAGTTGCAGGAAAGAAAAGATCTCCACAATAATATCATCATTCATCATAGAATATAAAACTTGGCTAATATAGGCAATAAGGAAAACACAGTATTTAATTATCATGATTCATTTTGGAGATACGATAATGTCTGCCACATTAACTTTCAACAATGTCTAATTCTTCTACACATTATGGAAAAAAGAAGCAGCAAGTTAATTAGCCATAAAGACAGTATATGCAGAGTCACATACTTGGAATATGCTCCTATGGTTCCTCATTTTCCACAGTCACTGCAACACCCTTGTTTTTGGCACCCGCCTAACATATATATTATTCACAGAGAAAAGATACATTGGCATTAGTGAATCGAGCTTGTAATCATTTGGCTTGAACAGGAAAAGCTACTTACAGCCTATATTTCAGCGTTTGGCGGTACCGTTATCCTGATCCTCGTCTTTGGTATCATCTTTGTCATCACCTAAGATAATTATGTGCGAAGAGATCGAGAAAGAGTAGATACAGGGGAGTAAAATTAATTAATTAGTTAGCTAGAGGATCGGAGGAACTTACTAGAGCGTTTGACAGGCAGCACGGTACTTTGGTGTTTGACAGTAGCATCATTTTTTTTTTCTCCCCTGACATTTATTTATTCAATCATTATGTACAAAGAAAGAAAGAAAGAAAGAAAATATACATTACCACCCACTAATAGTTAATCTAGCTTGTAATCCTTAGAAGGCGTAAAAGAGTAAAATTACTTAAATTATATAGCTAGAGGAACGGAACTTACAGTGGCATCGAAACTCTGCCGGGGTCACATACCGTGGACCAATTGTACCGTCCTCCTTCTCCTCTGGAACTGTAAAAAAAACGTCATTCGGCAAATCATCATCGGACGACTCGTCAAGCATGCAGAAATCAAGACGGATGTAATTGAAGTTGTCCGTTCTGGGCTTGTCCGCATGATCGTTCAAAAGATCCCAAAGGGGGTCTGATGCAGGAATAAACGGTTGATGAAGGACGTTATTTTTGAAGTCTTGGAACCTAGCCTTCTCCTCCTCAGTTGAAGGGTACTGTTTCTTCCACTTTCCCTTCCATTTTTGAAAAGCATGCAAGATGTCCGTTTCTTGAGGATCGTATGTAGACATTGGCACCCTACCTCCTGTATATATATATTGAAAAGAAATATATAAAAGAAAATGGAGGAAACTAATTAAGTTGTTATTTTTAACAAAAGATTCAAAACAAAAAATAATAATAATCCGGGGATCAAACCCTAAACAAGCAGGATCTTGATAAAACGAACAAGAATCAAAACCCTGGTAATTAATCAGTTTAATTAAGTTGTTATTTATAAAATTGAAAAAATAATAATGATAATCCGGGGATCAAACCTTAAACAGACAGGGTCTTGATAAAACTAACAAGAATTAAAACCCTAATAATTAATCAGTTTGAGAAATAAGCAGGCAGGTTCTTGATTATCAAAGCACATGTATGTAACCTAAATAAATATCAAAGCACATGTATTTTAACAAATAATTAAACACCCCAAATCGAAACAAATTAAAACCCTAATAATTAATCAGTTTTGAGAAATAAGCAGGCAGGCAGGTTCATGTTAATACTAATTAACAAGAATCATATATGTATATATATATATATATATATATATAACCAAATAAGTGATTCATCACCTTTCGCTTCGTTCGTGAGCGGCTGGCTGAGAATGAAAGGATGGGCTTTAGGTCGATTTTGGGGTCAAATTTATCTTCATAACCGCCTTAAAATTCGGGGTCGGGTTCCCCGCTAATTAACCTATATACCATATCCGGAATTTTATATGGAGTCCAACCCATATATTTTAATTATTATTTAAAAGGTTAGATATTTACTTTGTTAATTTCACAGACATATTTTTAACATTTGTTTTTGTATATTTAATTTAATTTTCTATCTTCACCTTTATATCTTCTAACTAGATTTTAGACCTATGTCAAATACACGGGTTTTACAACATTATCAATATAAGAATTAGTGTATGAAACATAATACTTATAATGTCTTGCAAAAAAAGTAACTTTATTTTAGATAGTCATGGTTCTTAAGAACAATAAAAGTAGTAGTTGTTCGTGGGATTTCAATGATATCGTGTATTGTGATTTTATTTGTACGGTTTGGTTTATATAAGAAAAATATGTATCTTAAATATTAATCACAACAATGGTTATCCTAATTATAGTTGATTACATTTACTAATAAAAACAATATTATAATTAGTTTGATTACAATTTGATAAGATGTTGAGAATTTTACCTTCTTTTGTTTATGTAGATAATTGTTTCTGTATATACGAAAGAGATTAGTTTAATTCGTATTAATCTAAATGTTGTAACCTTTCTAACTTTTAGCTATATTTTGTTATTAGATAAATACAATAAAGTATTAATTAATTTTAAAATGTATTAAAGTGTAAATTGTTGATGAAAAAACTAAAAATTATACAATTAATTATTTTTAATTGTGTTTAAGTATAAATTGGTGATAAACAATTAAAAATTATAAATCGATTTATACATATTGATCTAACTAATTGTAGATGGAGTATATAATATACTCTAAATAAATATAATATATAAACAGTCCTATTCATATAGAATGTAATATAGTTATATTTATCTAGATAGTTATATGTTTAATTAGTTTTGTAGTTGTATTAATCTAGAAATTTTTTTTATCGGCATTTAGTTTTAGTTACGTTTGAAATAACATACATGTAGTTGTATTAATCTGAGTTTTCTTTTATCGGCATTCCATTTTAGATAAATAATAATAACATAAGGTAATTCTAATACATTTAATTATGTCACATGTTTAATTTGATAATTTAGAAAAATTGAGAATTGTGATTGATCAATTGATGTTTGGTCAGTTGTCTTTTAATATATATAAAATACATTTAATTAAGTCACATGTTTAATTTGATAATTTAGAAAAATTGAAAATTGTGATTGATTAATTGATGTTTGGTCAGTTGCCTTTTAGTATATATAAAGATTCCTCTTTTTTTTCCTTTCAAGATTTACATACATAATAAAAATATAATATGATTAAATATCCTTTTAGTTATTATTATTATATTATACAACATTAATTACGGAGTAATATTTTTGATGTATATATGTTAATCGTTGTTTTCAAGTAATATTACTTAAAATATTATATTTGTAATCAATTTAATGTAATGTGTATATTACCATGCATTGTATGGGGCATAATCTAGTAACATATATAGACCCCCGATTAAATCAATACATAACATAGACATTTTGTTATAGTTCACCATATCCACGGGTCATTATCCCAAAATTATTTGCTTGACATATTAATGAGACAGAAGATACATAATCTACATCCATTGCTTCAAATCATCCTCGACCCAAATAAAAGAGGTCAAGCCGTCAAGGGGCTAGGGGACTGCCTTCCAAGAAGGGTTTGGACTCTACTCGAGCCAGTTTTAGACATGTTTCAATAACACAAGATTTATATATATGTTATTGCGAGCTGTTTAACTTTAGTAAAATTTATGAATGAAAATGATCAGATAACTAGAAATAAATGAAGATAGTTTTTATAACAGATTGGTGGAGCATGGACTTAGGCCGGTCCTTAATTATAGGCTTCCACTCCATGCGTCCAGCCACTTCCGATGCAGCCAAGGAAGAAGATGCAAGTAGTAGGGGCTTCGTCTTGGAGTGCGTCCGGAGGTTACTTCTAATATTAGACGCACGTTTTGTGAATGAAAGTGGGGCCCGAAAAGATGATGTGAGGGAAAGAAGTGAGGAAGAAGTGGGGGTTATAAGAAGGGGATGTTCTTCGTGCGTCTAGAAGTGATAAATAGTGAAAGAAGTGGGTTAGAAGTAGGGTGTTATAAGGAGAGGTCTTAGAAGCCACAACATTGTACATAGGACGAGGTGATGAATATAGTTAAAAAGTTTTTGGTAATTAAAACATTAATTAGTCAATGATAGAAAAACTTGGGTAGTAAAAATTTGATGAGATATCATTTATTTTTTTTACCAACAAAAACAATCAACAGAATTACAACTTTAGACCCACGATTTAGATGGAAGAATCATTTATTTTTTGTTATTGAAACACATGTTCATGTACAACATCTAGGAAACCTTGGGATATACAACAAAAACAAGATGGCAAGATTTAAACTAGCTAGGATGAGTCTTCAAACATTTGAATGGTGTCCTCAATAAAGCCTAAGCCATTTTCCATTGAAACCTCAACTTGAGCAGTCATCTGAAACTGGTGTTTGTGTTTGCCTAGTTCTCTACAATGGAATCTGACAATGAACCCCAAATCTACGCGAAAAATCATTGTACTACTACTGTTATCCTTCTGGAACTGCAATAAACCAGACATCCCAGGTGAGACTGTCGGAACTGTGATATCGAAAGGCTTGTCTATATCTTTTTTCTGATAGAATCCCGGAAGAGTGGCATTATTGGCAAATAATGTACTCGTCGTGGAGTTTGGGAGATAATATTGGATGGTCACGTTGAGAAAGTTGACATACGAAAAAGAAATCCTAAGATTGCGGTTGAAGGACATGAGCCCAAGGAAGGCGGCCGAGTCCTTATCTAATGTGATATTGGGAGTCATTTTGTCGATCGCTGGAACATAAAATCTTTGGATATACACTTCTGGTTTTACGGGGTATGTTAATACCATTACAGAGAAAAATGCAGCAAGGCCACTCGCAAAAAGAAAAAACAAAGCAAAGAACACAAAGTTCCTTGTTCTAGACAAAGGAACGCTTTCCTTACGACGGTTATTGTTATGTGAAGAAGAGGTTTCAGTGTTGTTCGGGCTGTCAGTTGAAGGATGATTGACGGCCTCATCAATAGACTGCGGACTGCTGCTCATCATGCTTAATTATGATTAACTACTAGAGAAGAACCGAATTGAATGGAAGAAAATGGATTGTATATCTGACCGACTCAATGTTTTAACAACTGCCTAATAGTGTTTAGTAGTTATAGTATAATGCATTAATATATTATCCCCAAAGTTTTTTTTAAGAGACGATGATATCGACCACACGAGACCTTATTATGGGTTTATGAGCTGTTACTAATATTCATTAAGGAAAAATAAAATCTTGAGACTTATCGCTCCAAAAAATCAAACCTACAACTTAAGGAAAACAAGAGGTGCATCTAAAAGTTGAGATGCTTCATGTACATGCTACGCATATATAGTATGATTTTTCAGAGGGATACACGCGCAATATGGTGTTGGGAAAGTTGGTAGTGGCGGCGAGTGAAGATATTGTAAAAAAGGTGCAAGTTATTGATGTAGAAGTATGTAGTTATTTTGAGAGTTAATAGTAAATGTTAGTAAAATAAATTTTAAGGACATTATAAGTATTTCACTTGTTTTATAGATATTTTAAGTAAATATGTCTAAAATCGTGAATAAAAGAGATGCGTTGAGGTTACAACTTTCTAGTTGAAAAGAGAAAAAACAAATGTAATATTTTATAATGTAATATAGATAAAAATATAGATATCTATATAGATATAGATGAACATGATTGATTATTACTATAATATATAGTGAAAACACCTGTCTCATATATGACTAAATTATACTACTTTTGTTTTGCTTTAGTAGGGGCGATAACCCGCATATCACTCACTAATTTGTAACACTATATCAAATAAATGGTTTAGATTGATTTATATGAGAGAGGTAAACGAGCCAAACATGCTCACGATCTATTCGATTCAATTAGTCAAAATTGGAGTCGAGCCTAAACGAGCTCGAATTCAAATACTAATCAACCCCGAGGTTGAACTTTAAATACATAACTCGATTAATCTCTAGCCTAAGCAAGCTTTCATATATGTAACACTTTCTTAAATTACAAATACGATCAAAAATGGCATCGGTAATGGTGATAACGAGTGGTGACGGGTGGTGGAGGCGGAGGCCTGGCCGTGGTGGTGACGTTGACAACTAATATAAAATATTAATATAAAAATAATTGATGTAAAAATAATAAAGTATTATTACATTAATAATAGAAGGTATGAACATTGATTTAAATTACATTACTCTTAGATAATATTTGAGTTGTATTGAATTGTTAGAATAATGAAATTATGATTTTGATTGTATTGACATTTTGATAGTTTGACTTTCAAAAGTAAAGTGTAATATTCTATAGAAAGTCATTTAGTTTTACATCACCAAATATTATTATTATCTATAATTGATCATCATTTATCGAGTATTAGAGTAATATAATAATTAAAATATTCGTTAGATGCCACAATTATGGATCAGTGATCACGATATGTAAATTGAATAAACACGAAGACCAAGACTTCCCATTATATGGCAAATAATATAATATACGGATCGAGTATATAAATAAAACAACATAAAAAAAAGTAAATAAATAAAGCCTGATATCTTATATTATCATCGCGACTTCACTTGTTATATCCATTAGAATATGCAAATGAAAAACATTGTATCACTTGTTGTTAACGCGAAGATTAAGACTTCCAAAATATATATATAAATCTAATATCTTTATATTATCATGCATGGTGACTTCACAAATTCATAATATGCAAATGAAAAATATTAGGAGTATATTAGATTTTCACTATACTAGTATAAATCTGGATATTCAAAAAGCAATGACATCATTTGTGATTATAAGGATGACGTTAGTTTAGTTACAACATTAATTTCAATCATTCAAATTTAACTAACCTAAAAAGAAAAGAACATAATAACGATCGACTTTCACATGTTGATATTGTGTTTTGGAAAAAAAAAGTTGCATTCTACAATTAGTTAAGTGAACTAAAGACGTTTTTTTTTTACAAAAAAACAATCCTATTTAAACTTTCAATTATATAAATTACACAAAAACAAATTTTACAAAAATTAAAACATTATAAAATAACTTACTCTTGATAGATTTTATGAAATTTAATGCAAGTATAATATCTATATTTCCTTATAAAAGAAACTGACTTCTCCTTCTTAAACTTTTAAGAACTTGATATGTCTAATTTACCCTCCATCTCAATACATTCATATTTTCATTCTATACACTGTGACTAAAATACCCTTACAAAAGTTTCAGACTTTAAACTCTTCTTATTCGTCAAATATTTTTTTTGTTTGTTATTGTCAAAAATTATCATACAAATATAAGTTCTGAGTATTGATTTGCAATTAACATTGTCACAACACCTCGAACGTTGTCTATTTTTGCTGCTGCACGCGCGGGCGCCCATCTATTATTAAATATTTAAACAGAAACCGTGAATCTACGAAATACATTAAGACCAAGTTATTCATAGTGGTGTTGAAAATGTTGTGATGGTGGTTGTTACATGTAAGTATATGACTTTGTAAACTAACGTAATGTGTGATGTAAGAACCACCATCATAACATTTTCGACACCACTAATGAAAACAACTTGGTCTTAATATATTGCGTAGATCCTATACTAGTAAAATTTATATAGCTTTTGTTTAATCATTCAAATGTATTGAACATACTCTTATCATGCTAACTACTAAGTTGACAAATTTTTTATAATTGAAGTAATACTAAGTTTATTAGTATTTTATAAAGAGAAAATAACTTAATTACCTAAAAATCACTTTAGTCTTTAGGCTATCTCCAATGTCACAGACGCCATTAGGCGTCCTTGAGCTACCATATCATATCCTACAAATCTTTATACATCCTTACAAATCCTTCAAGTCTTATAATTTTATCTCCAACCATACAAACACCCTTACATATCCTTACATATTCTTTTACCTCCACTAAAAACAAAAATATATTAGGTAAGTACAAATAAGGTCATGCCCTTAGGTAAGACATCCTTCAAAAAATCCTTAGTTTTAGACAAACTTCAACGGCAAAAGATATCTAAGGACACCCTATTGGAGATAGCCTTAGGTATACAAAAATATCCTTTTTTGAGTTTCTATAAAATAATCGCAAATCAGATTCTCCAACCTTATTTGCGATTTATTCCTGATTTGCGATTCCCTAACATCGTTTGCGATTTTGTGGTATTTTCTGAATCTGAAAAACCTTGAGTATTTGTGGTATGTCTAGGTTGTTTTTGAGGTTTATAGGCTATTTTCTCTTTCATAAACATGCTAAAGAGGAAAAGGAACTCCCGAATTCTGAGAAAAAACGGAGGCCCAGATATAGCTTCGGCCCAAAATAAAGTTTCAGCACAAAATAAGGCTTCAGCCCAAAATAAGGCTTCAGGCCAAAAATTAAATCTGGCTGTTGCAAATTTCCATTTCCAAATCTACAGTTGAAAGAAGTCAATCCCTGTTTAAGTGGACGAAGGACGAGACCCGATTATTTAAGGGACCCATTTTATTTTTATTTTTATGTGTATATATAAAAAAAATATATATATATGTAATCAACTTAGCGTATTACAAATCCTAACAATTAACTAAAAATTAAACTATATAATTTAACTAACATAAAAAAACGCATTTACATATCTTTTACGGATAAATAAAATTATATTTTTAATTTTGAAATGTAGCCGCAACCTCCAAGCTACTCTAATATCCTTGTAGACTTAGAGTATTTTTCAATAAAATAACAATATATAATAAGAGTATTATATTATTCTATTTTTTAATACGATGTGTACAATGTATAAGGTTAAATATAATTTGTAAAATGATATATATTGTTTATCTTAATAATCCTCCTAAAACTATAAAATAATGTTATATGGTATTTGTTAAATCTCCTTTTTAATCTTAATTTTTGATTTTTTTTTTTCACATTTCATATAATTTGAAGAATAACGTTTGTTATGTTTTTTTAATATACTATAGATTTTTTCTTCACTTTATACAAATGGTTTTTATAATATAAATCGTTGTGTTTAACTTCGTCTAACTTGGGGGTCTCTATTCTGGCTCATCCCATGTCTATAAATTCCCGGAGACGGCCCTGCTAATAAACGCTTAGCCACTAATAATTTACTATGCACAAGGTCAGTGGCCAAGCCATAATTTTTCTCTTAGGGTCGCTGAACAGTTTTCATGATACTAATAAGTGTAAAGTTAAACTATAAATTTCAATTGCTAGATCTTGTCTGGAGTTGTCAATTACCTTAAAACTGATTAAATATTTAAAAATAATACTAAAAATATAAAGTTTTATAAAAATTTGTGGGATGCCATGAGACCACCACATACTTCACAAGGTACAATCACGTACAAGTAGCTTAAGTTTAATATTTCCTGCCTTTTCGATCATATGTTTTATCGAATTGAAACAACACAATTTATGTCCTTTTTTTTTTTTTTGACATATATTGTAACTACACTATTTTCATAAAGGGCTAACGGAAGAATTAATCTTGTATATGTAACTATTCTATTACTCGTACTTTTTACACGGGGTTTAAATTGATAGTTTCATTTTAAAAGTCTGAGAAAGGAAGACGTGAATAGACAATTAAAGAGCTTAATTAAGTAGGACATGCCAAAATTCATAGCATAGCTAGGTAAATTAATGTATCCAGAAATAAGTTAAATGTAAACAGAGAACATAGCATGAGTCCATAGACCAACATGAAAGTAAAACAAATACATATCTATGTATTCCCTTTGCATTGCAAGAGAAAAACATATACGAGTAATTATTAATAGGTTTATTCTTCACGTTCCAAATAGCAAGCGTATCTCCTTTCGAGATGAGCTTCAAACCACCCTACAAAATCAACATAAAAATAAACGTAAGTTAAATTTTAATAAATTCTAGAAGTCAACAAATATATATATACTAATAATATACTTGTGTTAATATATAATTAATATAATATAAATCAAAATTAGTGTAAAATATATAGTTGGACATATATACTTAGAGCAGTCAGTGCTAGGACTGATCTTGTACGGAATGTTAACACCACACTTGCTAGGAAGGCCAAGAGCATTGTCAGGATTAATGCCAGAGTAAGAAGCATAAGCACTTTTCAAGCAATTACAAGCAGTTTTACGGTCAGGGGTGGTGCTAGCGGCGGAATTTAGACCCTTAACGCCATTGCAGCACGCCGGTGGAACGGCACCACCGGTGCCCCTAAGGTAAATTAGGCATGGCATTAACTTGGTCACAACCTGACCACATGTAATGGCAGCCTCAGCATAAGGTGATGATACCAACATGCAAGCAAACATAACACAGAAAAGTTTCATCATCATTCCAGCTGCCATTGTTAAGTTATAATTATCTAGAAGGAAAGAAAGAAATGAATGCTAGATTTGTGATTTGTCTTAAATAAGTTGACGAACTAGATTGTTTTAGTGTGATAAAATGTTGTTGATGGTACTATATATTTATAGTGGCTTTGTATGCATTTACAAAAAAAAAAAATTTTAAATAATAATAATAATAATAATAATAATAAAAATTAAAATGTTTATTGGTAGTAGGTGAAGGTGTAGGTGCAGGTGCGGTTGAGGCCATATATTTGGAAAATGTTGCAACTCGATAAATGGATCCAATTAAATGTCTTGGCAATTGGCTATACTATGGTGCTATCAAGGAAAATCCTTATTAGACTTCTAGGTGATGTAACGAAACCCACCCCGGGTTTATATTATCATGGCCTCATTGGGTTGATGATCCGGGTGACATGTTAAGAGTCGCTTTCTTTTTTTTAATTACGAGTATATATTTTTTTGAGTACGCATATATAAAGCTTCAACATTGTACGAAGTGTTATATAATTTCGAATATTAAGTGACTATTACAAACAACCCTTATTAGAATTGTTGGAGATGCAACAAAATATAAAATTTGAACATTATTTTGTTCACCCAACCTAAGGTATAAACACGCTTTTGCATTTATCAATACTAAGGAGTAATGAGTTAATGTCCTAATAATACCCTTCAATCTTTAGTGTAATTTATAAGTAAATATAGAAACTTACAATATTCGGTCACTAAAAAAAATTAATGGATTGGTAATTCATTAGTAACGTAAATGACTTTGGGATATAGAATTCCCTTTTTATATTTGTAGGGACGGATTATTTAATGGTTTTCAAGATTCTAGGTTTGATCTCACATATTTATGTAATTTAGAAATAACATAGTTTGCCTTTAAAATAAATAAATAAAGAAGTTAATCACAACCACCTAGAACAAAGTTCGAAGTGTTAATTGATCTCTCCATTTAATTGGTGACTAAATATGGTTAGTTGAAAGTTGGTTTATCATTAACTGATATTTAAAGGCTTTTTTTTAAGCTAACAAATTAACCATTGGAATATTGGCTTATATTTCTATGGACATCCACGATAGTAATTTACGAAAAGTGAAATATAGTTTCTTGTTTCAAAAGTATACAACATTGTGTGTATGTTTGTGTTTTCCAATATGTCCCAAGTTCCTAACCACATGATATATGCGGTATGTTTCAACATAAAAAAAAGTGTTCCCTAGACACGCATGGAGTTCGGGCTCGGCCCTAGCTTGAATCCTTTATTATTATTATTATTATTATTATTATTATTATTATTATTATTATTATTTAACAGCCACTTAGTCAGATTACACTTCATCGTATAATGGTGAAATCATGCATGTATCCTAGAATACGAGATGTAGATCAAAAATCGTTACAAGTGATTTAAATTCAAAGGAAAAATCACATGACATGTCACTCTAGAAGTCGAACCCATGAGTTGTGGTAAAAAAAAAAAAAATGACTCCAATCAGTTGATCTAGCCTTTATGGTCATTGACACTCCTATTTTAGTTTCCTTGTACATACTCCGTATTACTTATACAAGTATATACATACAAAAACGAAAATGTTAATGTTATTAAGGACGAAATGATTTTGAAGAGCATTGTATATATCAAGGTACGTCATATACCATCTATTCCTAATATAGTGCATCTTTGTAATTTTTATGCTTGTTTATGCTTGTTTTCATATCTCCATAACGAGAGATGGAGCTATGTAGAAGTAAGATTGATTATGACGTATCTTGTAAATACCCTCTTTTTTTTCCTTTTACCGAAAATTAAATTATGTTCATATACATTTACACAATTGTTGGAAACGGAAAGGAATGTTTATACGGGGTGAATGTATACAATGAATTTGATATTGACATCACTTCAATGTCGTTGTTGGCAATTAAATTATTGTACTTTCTTGCTTTTACTAGATGGGTCATTCTCATTTTTATATATCAATCAACGTTTTTTAAAAAAGAAAATCTTTTTACATATAAAAAGTCTATAAATATCAGACGTTTTAAACACAAAAATTATAATGATCATTTTTTCCAAAATAGGAAAGTAATGTAACAAATATATTTTTTAATTATTTTATATTATGTTCTTTTGTGGTCATCTACCAATATATATATAACAAGGTCCTAAATTCATTTTTAAAACCCTTGGATGACTTCCAACTTTGATTTAAAACCATTAGATCATATTTAATTATTTCATCTTTTATAAATGACAATATTAATACTTATACTTTATATAATTTGCTAAAATATACCCTTAACATTAAAAATAATATTTGCTAACATTTCTTAATTATATACACGTAAATCTATATATAAAACAAGATTAGCTAATTTAGTATAATCATCCAAAAATAGAGGTTATAGTATTTGAGTTATTTCTTAACTATATCTACTCTATTCACTTTTTTAGCCGAGAATCTTTTGTTTAACGGAAAATGTTAGATATTAATGTTTGGAACCCTAGCAGTGAGCCAGTGACACCAAGTTGGATAGTATGTTAAAAGTTGAAACTCACGCACTCTTGCACAACGTGAATGATAACACGTAAGCTCACAGGCTCAAGAAACAAATGCCTAAAACCACGATAAACCAAGATTTACTTTTGGGTCTACAAGCCAATATCCTTTCTGTCAGTTTTTCCAAAGAGGGTCTCAGTTAGCCATTTGATCCAGGACCTAGTGGTTTATTAATCGGGAATCTAACCTCTCTTATTTTTAGAAAAACATATTAACCTACGTAAACTATACCTATCATTTAACTACGTTAAATATCTTCACCTAATACTGTATATCTATAATACCTTTTAATGAAATTTCTGTAACATATATCATCAACCCTTAAGATAACAGCATCACCCATTCTACATCAGTTATTTTTACATTAAGAAGTTAATAACTACAACGCTACTACCACCATCACCACCACCACTTATCGTCACCGCCACCACATTCCCCACCGATTGTCATTGTTGACGTTGCATCTACCACTATCAGCCGTCGCCACTACCTCGCCACATCATTTATTCTTAGATATTTTTATATCTTTTTTTATGAACAATTTAATGTCATAAATTAAATAAACTTCTCACTTAATAATAATAATACATAAATATATCTAGCAACTAATATATTTGATCAGCTTAACACTTATATTTGTTTTTATTTTAAAAGCCCAAGTATTATTTAAATATATAATTTGAATAAATAAAGTTGATATATGTTTTAAATTATATATGCTAATAATATTAAAATTTACATCATCATTATATAAAGATATAACAAACATATTGAACGAATCATATATAACAAAAACCATTGTCAAATTATAATATCTTCATTTTCAGCAGGTAGTCACTACATTTATATTTACAACGTCATTAAATCTCTCTTTTTATATAAAAATTTGAATACCCCATCTTTTGAAAGGGAAGTGATAATTGTACAATAGCTTTGGTTTATTAAGTGAATAAACAAATATATTTGATTGACTAAATGGATTAAGGAAATTAAGATTAATTCATGACTTTATACTTAAGATATTACCAAAAACTAGCTAATAGTACTTCCCTTTTAGATTATGCATTAAGAAAGTTAGTTCAGAAATGAGGCAATTGTTCTTAATGAACCCCCAATGGAAAGAGTTATATTAAATGACCTAATTCGTAATTAATGAATTAATTAACACCCTAAACCACTTACATCACTCGACACTGTCACCACCACACCACCAATAGTAACGGCCATTTTCACCTATCGCCATCATCATATCCGCATTACATGGGTACCGTGTTATGAAGATATAACATACATATTCTACTAACCAATTTTGATACAAAATATTTTTTCAATGATAATATCATCAAATTTTAACATGTTTTTATCCCTAATGAATAATTAATATGTTTATCTTGCGTATTACGCGGGAAAATATATAAATGAATAACAATTTGCGCCGTTAAAATTTTTTTTTATAGCAAAACTAAAACATTTAAGAATTAACGGCCTTTGGTGCGGGAAACCAAATTTATAAATTGTAAATAACATGGTTATCAAAGATACGTTTTCTGTGTATAATTAACCAGTTTGAATGAAATATCTTTTAAAATAACATAACCCATCGTGTTATACACTTATACTTGTTGTGTCCGGACTGTATACATTAAAATAAAAATTCATTATTTGTTAAATAACTTAAATAAATAAAACCTTCTACCTTTTCAATATTCATTTTACTTTTTTATATGTTGGCTACTCTTACTCTCTTGGCATAGGAAAACCGACTATATGGAAAGTTCTCCTAACAAAATTTAATTGTGTTTAAAGCTCTTACCTGCATATGCCTACCGGCTACCACCAGACACGTATCAGGCTACCCTAATTTTCTCATTTACTTCGCCTTTTTATTTTTCTTCTCTCAATCCTTTTTATCGATTACATGAAAATCATGGGTAAAAGGTTAATTTATATATAAATCATACAAGTTTTCTTCTTTTTCTTTTTTTTTTTCTTCTAATTTTTCGAAACTTCTTTGAAGTAAACTAATTATGCTGTCAAAACGTAAAATATTATAGGGACATTATACTTGAAAGCCACCTACCTACGTTTTCTCATGATGTACGTTCTTATACTTCACTATAGTCACTTCTGAGTTCTGAATAATAAAAAAAAAGTCAAAAATTTATATAAATTACAAAACATACATCTCTTCTTTACAAAATTTACAGCGACAAAATTAAAACGAAGACGTATGTGTAGCACAAATTTTATTACCTAATATTAAAAGTGATATTTTGTCATTTTATAACACCAAAAAGGGGAATAATAGGTATATATCATTATATCAAAACTATAATATATATCATTCTACTTTTTTTGAAGGGTGAAAACAATATATCGGTACCTATTAGTATTATACCAATATTTCTAAACCTCTAATAACTATTTTCAAGGTTGTACTAAAACTAGCTAGAGATGGCCAAAAAAGCCGGTTCCAATAAAACCGGTTCAGATATACTGAAATTGCGACCCGGAAAAAACCGGTTCTCAACGGGTTCCACTTTTGGATCCAAAAAGTCGGTTCCGAACTGGTTCTAAATCGGTTTGTTTTCGGATTTTGGTCAAAAACCAGAAAAAACTGGTCAAACGTTGACCAAAACCGGTTCCAATCCACGTTGAGTAAAACCGGTTCCGAACTGGTTCTTCCAAGACCCGGATTTTGGCCATCTCGTCTAAAACATCAATTTTTGTTAAAAACTTAATATCTGAGAGGATAAGATTTTGATTAGTAGGCCCATTTACCTGAAGCCCATTTCATTTTTACTAAAAGCCTATGATCGATACGAGGCCTATGTATAGATGGCCTTAAATTATCTCGTATATCATTAACCGACTATCGATGAATGAACTTATTCTGAAACAGAAGAAGTCAACAACCACCACAACAATAGCTAATCATATTAAAACCAAAGACGCGAGATCTTAGGCTCTTCCTTATAACACTTCATTTCTTTCTCACTTCTTCCACTATTCATCAGCTTAACTTTCTTCTAGATACCCCAAGAACACCCCCTCCGTATAACCCCCAATTCTTCCCCTCACATCACCTTTTGGGCCCCACTTTCCTTCACAAAACGCATGTCTAATATTAGAAGAAACATCAAGACGCCGACCGTGCTACCAGCGTCTTCAGCTGGGTTGGCGTCGGCCGTGCGTTGGAAGTGGGGAAGAAGTCCTATAAGGATAGGCCTTAGAGACTCTGAGTTACTTTTATGCACAAACGGGTTTATATGCGTGAAATGTTGATTAAATACAAGGAAAAATGAATACGGAGTTGTTTTTTTTAAGATGAATTTCGCTGAAAACTTCGTGTCGCAATTTGACAGCGTGAGGTCTAGCATACGTTGTCTTAACCGGGTCCGTGCTATAGAGCTCACTCGAAGTAGAATTGTCTATTTCAAATACCCGATGTGAATAAAACCCCCTATTAATCCGCCCTAAGGCACGATTATTAATAGGGCTAAACCCTGCCCCCTGAACCTGGGTATACCCAAATTAAGCCTTCATAAAGGGACTTAATTCATATGTTTTCTACAAGGCTTGAACACAAGACTTCATGTAAGGGGATAGTCTTTCAACCATTGAGTTAAAGCTCAAAGACATGAATATGGTGATGTTACTCATTTAATTTAGGTGAAAAACTTTTTGTATGTTAGAATATTTTAATATTTTGGTCCCACTGATTTTTCACCAAATTAAATATTTAACAGCCTCGTATTCTCTTTTTCTTAAATATGTGTTTATATAGTTCTTGTAGTTTTTGATGTAAATTACTCTTAAAATGTGGTATTTATTTGAACTTTTTGTTTCAAGAACCAAAATTTGCTAACATATTTTTAGAATCCGTTATATATATATATAAGAATATATATGATTTGTATAAGGATGTTTATATGATTAAAGATAAAATTAAAAAAACTGAAAAGTTTGTTAATATTTATATATTTTGCAAGGATATGATAATGATGACGTGACGACACTAAAAACAATATTGCATTTGTTTACATTTTTAGGTGAGTGTGAACAAATTAAAAATTTTGTCACGCTTTTTAGTGTGTAGAAATATATTGAATTAAAAGTGTGTGGAAATTTCTTCACACTAAAAAGTTTGTGAACTTTTATTTCTACACACTTTTTAGTGTGAAGAAATTTACATACATTTTTAATTCAATATATTTCTACACACTAAAAAGCGTGACAAAATTTTTAATTTGTTCACATTTACCTAATAAAAGTGTGAACAAATGCAATATGATTTGTATCCGTGAATACAAACATCTAAAATACACCTAACGTAGTAACGTCGGAGATACACTCGTAGACAAGCAAAGGCGAAAGGGAACAGTCGAACAGTGAGTCATGTAATTGTTGCCTTTTAATTGGTTGACGTGGCAAAAAGTGTGTTTGGTGTAAAAGTGTCTTGTGTTGATGAGATTGTATCACATGAGTCAACCAAACACCTAGATTTGCTGACGTGTATTTTAAAGTAATATTTTCTTAAGAATTGCATATATCTGTGGCCGGATCGATGGTAGTTCGATCACGTTATAGGAAGCCCGAAGCTGTACAAAGATTTATTGCAAAATCACCAACCCACTTATGACGTGTCATCTTTGCTGACATGTAACATTTCACGTGTCATGTCTTTTTAGTTGCTTAACGTACTAATAAATTCAGCTACAACAAAAATGAAATACAGCTTCGCCTACGTGTAGTCGGGTTGGTCAATATAACAACCAGTCATGGACATCTCAAACACTTATGAGACAATTAGAAACTTTACGTATTAATATATGATTATATATATATCAAAGTTTAGATGTACTTTTAGCCTGTTTGCTTGCAACTTGTGACAAAGATAGAAAAAAAGATTTCAATATAATGTTTATGTTTTGTAAGAGGTATACATCAACAATACATGTTGCAAGTGTATTAGCTTTTTCATCACAATGAATATGATGTTACACTATAAGTCTATAATAGACATATAATTAAATTAGTATAAAATTGTGGTGGGTTAATGATTAGTTACAACAAATAAAGATCTAATAATATTAACCACAATGTTTAACTTACGGGTTAATAATTAGTTACCATCAGGCTTATAGTCTAGCAATACCGATCAGTTATAGTTTATAACTTTGAGATTGAGGATTGACAATTTATTTTTTTTTAGCTTGTCAACAAATATAATATAATCCAGCTACATAGGGTAACCCAACGGCGAAAGGCAATCTTATCCGCCAGTGAATGCAAACAATGTTAGGTAGTCCAAGCCCACCATGTAACTCTATTCCAGAAGGGGAATAAACCCACAAAATTGGTCAATCCAATGATTAAACCTCCGTGTCGTGAATAAAACCTAAGTGCCTCACCATTTTAAGTGTCATCGGCGATTGAAACTTTGTTATAGCCTTAGTATTCAGACTTGTAGCTAGTTAGTTTGACTGTTGCAAAGTGAAAAATTACTTGCAACAAACAATAAGATTAAATATTAACCATAATGTTTTATTTACAAATGTAGAACTAAAAACAATATACCATCGATCAGGCTTATAGTCTAGCAACTAGCAATATCGATCAGTTATAGTTTATAACTTTGAGATTGAGGATTGAAACTTTGTTTTTTTTTTGGCAATCAACACGTATAATCCGGTAACATAGGGTAACCCAACGATGAAAGAGAACCTTATACGCCAGTAAATGCAGACAATGTTGGGTAGCCCAAGCCCATTATGTAACTCCATTCCAAAAAAAAAAGAGAAAAAGAAAAAAAGACCCACATAGGCCAATCCAATTATTGGACCTCTGTCTCATGAGTAAAACCTGAGTGCCTCACGATTGTAACTATCATCGGCGATTGAATCTTAATTATAGCCTTAGCACTCAGACTTGTACGTAGTTAGTTTGACTGTTGCTAAGTGAAAAATTACTTGCAACAAATAATAAGATTAATATTAACCATAAATTCATAATGTTTATGTACAAATGTAAATAAAGTAAAAACAATAAACAATAACTACTATTAATATTAAGTTGAATCTATTTGTCTTGGACATCTCTACCCCTAACTAACACAAGCAAAGTGTTTGACTTCAATTAAGTCAAAATGCATAGGTTGCATGGATGCATATGATTTCAATTGAATTTTTGAGGCTTTTTTGCCGTCTGCAAACGTGATTCCATTACATGCACACTTCTACTTGTTCATCTACTCTTTCCAGCTCTTCCCTATTTATACCTTCTTCATTTCTTTAATCTCTTTCAAACTCATCTCTTAGTTTTATATATCTCTTATCCCATTGTAAATTTGGTCATTCAAACAATGGCTGGTCTCTTCTTGCTTTTGAGTTTGATACTGATTTTATCTTTTCATACCATCCATGGCTTCAAAGGGAGTTGGCACAAGGCTCATGCCACTTTTTACGGTGGTGAAGACGCTTCTGGCACAATGGGTATGTACATTTTTATCGCAGAATTGCAGATATTGTTCTAGTTATTATTCATTTAAAACTATGTATCTTATAGAGTTATATACATTATCCTTTTAATATTGTACCTTTTTTTTATTCATCTTTTGTTGTATAAATGGAACCTTTTTATTGGGCCAATTAATATGTGAACCTTTTTTTCATACATATAATTGTGCACACGGTTGTATGTATTGTTACATGGTTGGCATAACACATCTTTAAGGTTCAGCTGGACCAGACCATCTAACTTTTTTGTGAGCAATTTTAATGCATAGGTGGTGCATGTGGCTATGGCAACCTTTACAGTGATGGATATGGCATAAACACTGCGGCATTGAGCACAGCTCTCTTCAACAATGGGCTAAGTTGCGGCGCCTGCTACCAGCTGCGATGTGTTGATGACCCAAAATGGTGTCTTCGTGGCATCATCACTATCACAGCCACTAACTATTGCCCGCCAAATTACGAGCTGGCTAATGATAATGGCGGATGGTGCAACCCGCCGTTACGCCATTTTGATTTGTCGCAGCCGGCTTTCTTAAAGATTGCTAAGTACCGTGCTGGAATTGTCCCGGTTGCTTACAGAAGGTACGCGATATTGACATTTTACTTGGAACGGGCCTGGCCAAAATTAATAGTACGTAAGACTCCAACAAGGGACATGGGTCGGATAAGGCCTAAGGGTCATGGAAAATGAGTTAGTCCTTTAGTAATGGAACGGGCCGGGTTGGGTCCTGTAGACCGCTAGTTTGAATGTACTAATAGATTTGCTATGCATATTGCAGGGTACCATGTCTAAAGAAAGGAGGAATGAGATTTACCATTAATGGTCATTCTTACTTTAACTTGGTTTTGATAACCAACGTCGGCGGTGCAGGGGATGTCCATGCAGTCTCCATCAAAGGGTCGAAAACAGGATGGCAAACGATGACCAGGAACTGGGGTCAAAACTGGCAAAGCAACTCTTATCTTAACGGACAAAGTCTTTCTTTTAAGATAACAGCCAGTGATGGACGAGTCGTAACTAGCTATAACGTCGCACCTGCTGGTTGGCAGTTCGGACAAACATTTCAAGGTGGCCAGTTTGAAGAGAAATGAACAAACAAATACGGATTTCCCACTAAGGAAATGATATAAGGAGGGAGTTATGTGTTTATAGTGAGGTTTCGAAAAGATCAACCTCGGTTTATATATGTTACTTCACATTGCAAGCTTTGTATGCTAAGAAAATGTGTTCAAATAATTGGAAGAAATATTATGTCAAATATCTGTTCTTTTTTTGACCGAACTTGTATGATTTGTATGCTTTACACTGCCAGATAAGATACAATTAGCTATAATACACAAATCAGCCATACATATGTAACATTAAATTTATGAAACAAATATATTTCGGAAATTTTCTACAAAATTTAAAACGTTCCTAACAAAACTAGAAGAAAGTCAAAAACGATACACCCATGACCCAGCCCGACCAACTTGGCCAGACTCGGCCCGGTACCAGATTACACAGTTTTACCAAATATAACCACACTCAATAGTTTAACAGAGAATACTTGAGTCTCAATACAATTTTCCCTTTCTCCACCCCAAGTTTACCTCCTGTAACCACCCAATGACCCGGTGGGTCAGCCGGTCCCTTACTCATCTCTGTCATATCGACAAATTTTGCCAACTTATTATTACTTACTGAACCGGAACTTGAATCACCGACACTATTTCCATGACCAGTTGACCGTTTTGACTTATCGTTTGGAGAGTGGTCCCATAAAGACCTTCTAACGGTACAACCCGGCAGCCGGGAATATAAAAGTTTCATGTATAAAACATTTCTTGAACCAAAATCCCACACACCAAGCTGAGCTCCGGTGACGATATGTACACCACACATGTCACCGATAAAGGCTTCAGGGCTCTCAATTGGGGCAGTGCTGACGTGAGAGAAGTTTTTCCACTTCACTGGCTCGAACCATCGACTGTCCTGCTCCTCTGGTCCTAGCCATTTTGGGGCACCTATCGCTACATGTGTGTCCCAATAAGGACGGAGGATTTTTGGAAGGGATTGCAAGTGTTGAATATGAATGCTTAATCGGTTATGCTTTAAACCTTCTAAGAATAATCGTATGCCAGTCACAGGTTTACGTCCCACTGATATCTATGTTTGAATAAACAGAAAACACATATATAACAATTAATAATAGTTAAAAAGGCAAGAAAAACTACAGGAAATATAGCCTTTTGCTACATAGCCACCACATTTTGCCACGTATCTTACTCCTCGTTTAATATCACAAAATGGACATGTCATGTTAGGTTGGGCCAACCCGCCAATACTTCTTCGTCTGTCATACATTTCGTAAATTATAAGTCTATTTGTTTACAAAAACTATATCACGCATGTAGTAATACAACATCTTCTATGTTAAACGAATTAGGATGTTGTACACATTTGCAAAATGTTGGTTGTCCAACAACCCAACTGCACATTCCAGTCCACCCTATGGCCCATCGCATGAAAACGATGTAAACATTTAAATACATATAAGGTGACTTTTGACCTATTCAATATTTTTGACCCATTTTATGAATATCATATCTTTTCTTTGTTTTGAACCGTTATCAATAAAATAAAGCTTGAGTTGACCTTTTCCCATTTATTGACACCTCTACTACCTCGCATTAGAATATGTTAACACTCATTAAAAACGTAAGTCGATGTATACGAAAACTCCAGTAATGATCATAATTTTCTACTCTACAACCCATTTACGAAGCACTTATGGTCATTGGCATACAAAAACACGATCACATGCATTCAAGGACACATACCTGATCTTGAGAAATATATAACTTCTGGCCCATCATGCTAAATTGTAAGGAAGGACAAACAGGTTCCTTTCTTTGATGGCCTGGGAGCCGATCTTGTAACGGGGCCCATACTCGTGGCACCTGGAACTCGAGAAAGTATCTCAGCTCTTCAATCTGAGGCTTGTCTGTGCACCACGCAGTTACAACACAAACAAAATAACATGAGAATGCACCATTTAGTAAAACATTTGAAGCGAATCATTTTTCTTAATATCTAGTTTTGTTGATTTACTAATAAATGAAGAACCTGGAAAACTTATTCATATCATATAGAGAATATATTATATTAAGATTCATGAAGATCTCTTACATTCAAGATAGAGAATTATAGCGCGAGTCAAATGTTCCTTTCCAGGTAATCCTTCAAGAAGAGAAGCAATGGGAACGAATTGCATGCCAATGACATCTGGGGAGTATTTCACAGTTTTTTCCCATTTAGTATGACTTTGTTCTAAATCATCTCCTCCTCTTCTTCTGAATATAACCGTGACATCCTATGTAACCATGAAAATAAAAAATATTTAATGTAACATTACTGAACTTCAAATAGTAGCTTTCTAAAGACAGTTGAAATATAAAAGCCCTTTAAACCATCAATTTTTATGATATTATCACATGGTTGAAAAAAATGTACAAAGCATAAAGTCTCACATACTTCCTTTGCACTTCCACTAAGTGAGGATGCGTTTGTCGGTTGAGGGTATATTCCTTGGCTACTAAACAAAGAGGGATCACCACCCTGTAAAAACAACAAACATCACCAATGGAGAAATATGACCAAAATCACATAAGTAATCATTTTAAGGAAATGGAACTACTAAAAGAAAATTAACTAAACGTGATTATATATCTCATGGGTCGGATTGGCTGAACAAATTGAAAGTCGTCCAAAGTTTTATTTTGCATACAGAAAAACCTCAAGTGCTTTTAGCTAAAAAATATATATCGGATCGGATCTGATCATAACAAAAACATTCATATATTTATTAAAGAAAAGGTATTTGCAAAACAGCCCATCCTGGAAGGCCCATTTCGACCTGTACTAAAAAAATAGTCGTTTTGACCAGTTACTACCCACCCATGTTGTCAACTCTAGTAAGAATCAACAAATTGAAGAGATAATGGCTGAACTAAAGACAACACATTTTGCGTCTAACTAAATAAGAAAAATTAGGAAGTCTTGCCTTTTCCTTGTATCTCAAAAGACCCGAGTCAGTAAGGTTTTCGGTATTGGCGAACCTTTGATTTCCAATATCTTGAACATAGTTTTTAATTTCGGCAGTAGACAAAGGTGATGACAGATGTTGTTTGACATATATGACATTTTTACCACCAATCGTAACTGACGTGATAACATGTGTGCCAAAATTCTCGATAAAACTATCAAGAAAAATTAATTTAATAAATAAATGTTAGTAATAATGTCATATGAAAGCCCCTCAAAAAAATTTGTTTTACTTGATATAAACAACGGGTATACCTCGCTAAGGCTGGTGGGTCCCATGATATGGGGACTGCTCTTTTCACACTTTCTTGCAACACTAAAGAGGATTTTGTGAGCTCGAATTTAGAAAGTGGGATGAAATGACCATCCATACAAAGGGTTTTAGTGGCTGCAGCATCTATCTGTTTTGAACCCGTAAAGCTAAAGGCAGCATTGAAGCTACCAAGAGGAACGTTTCCTGCTAGGTTAGCTCTCTTGTTAAAATACTCTACCATCTGCAATCATAAAGTTCATCAAAAAAAATTAAAATACTTTTAAAGTATGAAGATGTTATATATAGGAAATCAAGCAATTAATGGTAAAGATGTCATATAGATCATTTGAAATTGAAATGGTAACATGTGTTAACAGATGTTTGTAAAAGAGACAATTTCAAAATAATAATCTACGAATGAGTCGATTTAGTTTCCATTTTTATCTCAAACGGATCAAATAAGTTAACTCCAAATATTGGCTAAAAGGGAAGCGACCAAATGGGTCGAACAAGTCAGATTGGGTCAAAAGTCACCCTAGGTCTATATTGAAGCAATCACCAAAATCAATTTTTAGATATCAAGATTATTACTAGAAGAACAATGTACTACTGTTTTTGAGATCATATTAAACACACTAATCGATTATAAGAAGATATATATAACCAGATTGAAAACAAGTGTTTGCAAGTCCTAATGACTAATCAAAACTGACCTGCTTCGACCCAAACCCATTTTAACTTGGTACTCAACTTGCCCAACCCACCTATCTTGCACTTCTGCTACTTGATGGCTATTCGAAACAATTTACTAAGGTATACACCAAGTGTTTGCAAGTCCTAATGACTAATCAAAACTGACCTGCTTCGACCCAAACCAATTTTAACTTGGTACTCAACTTGCCCAACCCACCTATCTTGCACTTCTGCTACTTGATGGCTATTCGAAACAATTTACTAAGGTATACACCAGCAAAATAAAAACTTCAGTAAAGCAAGACACTCGTGATATTCTGTAAATCCACAATCACCCAACTAGAGTACAATTTCAGACGTTTTGGAGTCGAATGACCACATTTGAACTTCAGATTTTGATAACATTATATGACTATTTCAAGAAAAGGAAATTAAATCAACAAAAACGATGTAAACGCATTGAAATAAATCAGCATTTCATCTGCATTTCGAATATAAAAGTAACACACATCATCAAAAGTCTAAAGTGACCCAAGCAACAATTGTTTGTTTTGAACTTAACAATGCCTACTAATCTCTATTGCAAAAAGATCAATGCATTATGCATTTAATAAGCAAGTAGACAAAGATTTCGTAAGATGTGGTAAGTTAAAGAAAAACCAAAATCAATGGGATCAACATTATACCTCGTAATAATTGCAAACGCCGGAACTATTACGATTAACCAGTTCATGAGAATTCTCTATATCCCTCGACACATCCGGCACAACCAAGTTATCATACAACCAAAGATCCCTTTTATGTTCTTCATCAATCTCCACAACTTTTGACCCCGCAACTCCCTTACAATATAACAATCTTGTATCGAAATTTATATCAAACCCTTTACCCAATGCCTGTACCGCATTCTTGGCGGTATGCAAAGCTGCTGCATTGTCCTCCATATTTAGATTTTAGACACAAATTCTCAATTTTCCACCTTTTCACAGATTTGTTACTTCCATTTAAGAACCTTAAAATACCCAACTCTCAATTTTCCACCTTTTCACAGATTTGAACTAATCCAATATCATAAAATGGGGAACCCTAAAAAAGAACACCAGTAATCTAAACTATCCTAAAGTTTTTTTCTTAAACTAAGGGTTCTTACAAATAATGAACTAATCCAAATCTCATCTAAACAACGCCCAATACCCTAAAAATCCAAAAAGATAACAACTTTTTTTTCTTAAACAACAATTCTTACACTAAAATCAACAATAAAAATGTAAACTTTGATCAAGAAACACAATCTTGAAATCATAATAAGAAATTTATATTAAAAAAAAGATTAAAAATTTACCAACCCCGTTAACTAAAACTTAAAAATTCGAAAAGCCCAGTACTTTTTTAGATTTCTTGATCAAGAAACACAATCTTGAAATCACAAAAGATAAAACTATAAAAATTAAAAATTTACCTTGATTTCATCAAAAATAAAAGAAATAAATCACGCCCACAAATCTAAATCTAGTGAAGAAGAGTATGTGTCGAATTTTCTGTTTGATTGATTGAACTGTATGATATTTTCTAATTTCCCTGAATTTGCAGAGTAATTTTGGGTAAAATTTTTCAACAGTATTGAGTCCAAAACACGGCCATTGACTTGAAGATTATTTAGTAGTTTGCCAAATTGATATTTTGTATTGCTTTTGTTTTTTTTTTAATTAATATATACACGTGCCACTTTCTTAAATTTAGATGTAAACCCATATGCTATCATTTGTGTTTTGTGATGAAAATTATTATCTTTAGGTATTATTTATCACTATGGGTATCCCAATCACAATTTTTGGTATCCCAATCAAAAAATGTGGGCCCTCATGTCTATAATGGTATATATGATAAAGTAAAAAGCGGACCCCTGTCATTAATAATCTAGTCAGGTTATCAAAATCATGGTCGGGATACCAGACTTTTTTCTTTTAAAACAGTATTACATTGTTGTTATTATATTTTAAAGAAAAAAATTATCCTTTCATAAAACTGAGTATATTTTGAAGGAAATAAGTTGTTATTTTTTTTTTGAGGCTCACAACGAAGCCTTTTAGATCTCGATTTGGCATGAGGTCGAGAATGTTTTTGGCACAACCTAAACTCTAGCCACGTTTTGAAAAGCTTGTTGTGTAGAGAACGAAGAGAATGAGTGAGTGTGAGACCGATGAGAATGTTGTGTGTCTGATATATGTGGTATATGCATGGTTGTAAAACTCGGTCGACTCGACCAGAAACTCGGGATCGAAATCGAAATCGGGGGTTAAACAAGTCGAGTTGGTCAGAATCGGGTCAAAACTCGGTCAAACTCGCCTGGATCGGTCAAGAATCAGTCGGATCGGTCAAAAATCGGCCGGATCGGGTCAACTTTGGTCAACTTTTTTCTTATTTTTTTTTTCCTACTTTTGATAAAATCCTAAATTGGTTTAAGTTTATGTTTCTAATGAATGAAGTTTGAACTTTCAAGTATTATGTTAAAGTTTCTAAACAATTATGTTTAAAGTTTAAAGTTTATACATATAATTTAAAAAAGGGTTTTGCTAAACAAAGCATTAAGGGCTTTCGTTAAAATGCATTAATTAGTTGTACACCTAACATAAAAATCAGGGGGTGAGCTATTGATATGGAAATGTACAACCTTTTTATGCACGTTAAGTGAAGCCTTAAGGGCTTCCTTTTGCATTTTCCTTTAAAAAATTATAATTTTTCTATATAAAAACTTGATCAGGGTTCTCCTCGATTCCGATCCGAGTTTTTAAAAACTCGTGACTTCCTCCCCTCGCTGATTCGATACCGAGTCACGAGTTCCCCAAACTTGGGTATATGTATGGATTGTGTTTTACAAAATAAATTATTCGTGGATGAGAGAAGAAGTTATAGAATTACAGATGAGAGCATTATAGATAATGCAAGAAATTTTTCAAGTACAAGTTTCTTGTTATTTTGTCCATTGAATTCAATAGTTTAAGTTTTTAATTTAAATATCTAAATATCTAAGACCTACCTAATACCTATTCCCGGATTTAAACATGTGAGATCAAACATCAAAAGTAAATCAGGTCAACACCACCCAAGAGGAATTGGTGATTCAAAGACTTAACTTAGTCTTTTGATGATACCGTTATTTTAGATTTCATATGAACACAACCATATAATGAATTAATAGAAGTGAAATTCATATATATTTTAATTCAACATAATTTTAACGTGTTATATTTTTGTTGGATTTATAACAATATTAAATTATTTAAAAATAAAAAATGTTTTAGATTCTAATTAAGTAATAAATATAAATAATTTCTAAAAATAAATTTTGTTACTAACTTACAAATACACTGCACAAATTGGCAATATACTAAAGAAATCACAGTCTTTTGACATGCAATTGAAAATTTTTAATTCTAGTCAAATCTAAAGAGAATTTCACTGATAGGTGTAAAGTCGCATCCATATGATCATGACACCAATTAAGAGAGAAAGACATCAATTCGGTTCGTGTATATAACTCGACATATGCATACCCTTGTACGTGTTGGCTCTAAGTACTTTGAGAACGCCGTGTTTTTTATCTTACCTTTCAACGTCTCCAAAATATCTCCTATACATTGTGGTGGGTTACAGTCCTCTGTCACCATGTACTAGCTTCCACCCATATCTACGTGTCCAATCCATTTTTGAGATCACACATAAGCTAGTATGATGCAAAGATAATGTTGCTCGATCATATTCTTTCTTTCCTTCAAAGAGGAAGTCGTGTATAGTTGGGGTTTTATGGTCTCAACAATAGTTTTCTCCATATATTGTTTGAAAAAAATGGTTTTCAGCGATTTCAAAATTAAATTAATAGAATCAAAATAATATAACACTTGTTTTAAACATATCAGATTTTCCATCTATCATTGCAATCATATGTATCATGCGGTAATGGAATTGAATAATTTAACACTACTTATTAAACATATCATTTTTTCCATGCATCATTGCAATTATATATATCATGCGGTGTTTTTTAGACGTATTAATCATACCCGTATAACTTGTCACATCATCTATTATGTCATTATAATCATTGTCGCATTACTAGTATACAAGTCAAACAGAGGTGATATACATATATAAAACACAATAACTATATCCAGAATTAGATGCAAACTATAGATTTCCGGTTGTGGTTGATTACTATTGAAAAAATTAGACCTTATTCGTGGACTCCGGTCTCCTGAAAATCACTAGAAGTATGATAAGCGAGTGGGTTCATGTCGGTATACCTGAATTAGATCATAGCAGTATCATTTCGTAGATTAACCTTAGCTAGAGGTGTACCAGAAAAAAATCACAATGAGGGCAAAATAAAAAAATCCTTGAAAAATAAATATAAAAGGAGACAAAATGTTAAAAACATATAAGGAAAATTTAAAAATCCATAATAAAATTTAAATTTTGATAATTGATACCACTTTAATCAAAATGCTCAGTCAAGAAAGGTTTTGAAAGCTATAGCTTTCATTTGGTGATACAGAATTGTTTTACATAACGGTATCCTCAATAATGTTACTAACATTTTTCATTCTATTGTTTTCTTATCGTTTCTTTGGATTTCTAATAGAGACGGAAGATATGGCTGGAATGATTGGATGACTAGGTTGTCGCTTTTTTGGCCTCATTGGCATTGATTTTGGGTTGTATACTTAGTCATGTTATTTCCTGGTCTATTTTGTTGGATTGTTATACCTCGTGACATGGCTAGGACTACATCAAAAACACCACGAATTAAAAACTAGCAGCTCGATTTTCAACGGTTGGAAGTTTTTATTGTATTTTGGGTCACTGTAGTTGGTACGAGTTTATTCACCCACTTCGCAGTCATTGTCGCTGGTTGAGTCTGGAATTGTTGTTTTGTATCTAGATTTGTGTACTTACGTTTTGAGCAACTGGCTCCTTGCTTTACCATTAATAAAATTATTTCGTTTTTAGAAAGTAAAATTAATAAAAATAATAAGTGTGACTAATTTGATATGTTTACAAATGAGCTTAAATAAAAAAAAAAAATCAAGTGATAAGATATGAAAAATAATTAGTGAGACCCATGTATTATGTACGGTATGGATGAATCGACATGTTTTTAGGTTTACGAGTTTGACATATGTATCATTTTTCACATACAAAAGAACATAGCATTATATGCTGTGAGACGCACTGGAGAGAACTTTGTAACAAGGACACTTGTACTCGATATGAAAAGTAACACCTTGCACTTAATATAAAAGACAGAAAAACACTTCAAAAGTATCATATCATATTTATATTGAAAAAGACACCATCGACATTTGTCAAACACTAAACTTTATTATGATGCCCAAACGGTATTTGTCCACATTGCTACAACCAAAGTGCTTTATGCCAAAAAGTCACCTAGTCTCATGTGAACATAACCATGAACTTCAAAATAAACAAAACAAACTTTATTGAATATAAATTTCCAACTCCAATGCAAATAATAATACAAATTCCAAAGCCTAATAAGTCTACTATAATTACATCCGCTCGAAGTTGAAATCAACATCACCCGGTTATATTGCCTCTTGTGAAAAAGTAAGGCTACATATGCTTTCCTTTGGCCAAAGTGGTGACACTGCGACCTCAGCACCATACCACAACCACATTAACTTAAACCCGCCCCTCACTACCCATTCCCCACACTACCCCAATACCAAATAAAAATTAATAATAAAAAAAAAAAACCTTTTCCACCCCATTACCACACGTAACTAATAATTAACACCACCAGGGTGGTTGGCCTTCGGCCTTGTCGACACTCCATATTATACTTTGTGCTAACACAAGTGTCATTGCCAAATCTTTACTATAACGACATACAACAGTCAAATTCATCACTAAAAAAAGGGTCAGGCCTTTCTCAGATAGCACCATTTTCTAAACTACACCATTGCATTCATATTAACATGAGCGAAAAATCTTGAGTTTTTATGTGTCTCATTTACAACCAATGTCAACTACAACACTTCCATTGATATCTATTCACCTACCACATAATATTTTTCATCTATTCAATAACTTTTCATCCAGATTCACAAGTTGGTTTCGAATATCTCATATATTCTAGAAATGTGAGAATTAATTAAGACTCGAGATCTTACCGGAAGCTTACTGTGAGTTCTTGGTCTTTTTAGCAGCAAAAATCTGTCGAATAAAAGAAAACTTGCGTCTTGAGCGTGCAGAAAGCTCATTCATTGTGTTGCCATTACTGGCTGTTGCTGCAGCCTCATCCTCAGTGGCATCACATTCCTCTGGTGGTGGTGAAGTTGGTGGTGGGAGGGTGAAGATAAATGTGTTGAGCATGCGTATGATTTGGTCAAAACTTGGTCTTAGATTGGGATCCTCGACCCAACATGATTGTATGATAAATGCAAGTTCAGGTGAAATATCATCCGAAAGATTTGGCCTTTCTTGCTGTATCAAGCGAGTAAAGAGGGTTAGAATTGGGAGTTTCAGGGCCCAAGTTTTTGAGCAAACAATACAGTATAATAATAATGCATTGTATATGATGTTAAAGCATATGCATGACTCACATGAGACTGTATTACAACAAAATAAAGTTTGGCAGACATAACAATTTAATTTAGAGAAACATATACCACAATTTGTGTCCCTTTTCCACTTCCGGTGCATTATTTTGGTTCAGAAATTAACATAAACAAGCATTCGCATGACACATGTTTTTCTGTCGATTTTGAAACACACAATTGCCAAATCAGTTATCACCATCATTAATTATTGAATTGGTGAATGGCAAAGAATATTGTATCTTTTCACTAAGTAAACATTTAATATTCTTTTGGCATGCAGGAGAAGAGGGACAAACTTGTCATGTGAAGTTGCAAAAAGTCAAAAACTTACTATCTAAACTATATACCTTATAAAGCATTTATCCCCGCTCATTTTATCAAAAAAGAACTTAACCTACCCAAATTACCCCTCTCTTTCATCCATTAGTTTGAATATCACCACCTAATATACCTATAATACCCTTAAATCTCAACCACTATTTTCCCCTCTCTCCTCAAATCTCTACCACTCATTTTTTATTTGTCTCTCCTCCATAAATCATTTCATTCCTCTAATTCATTCAAAATCTTTTATCTCAAAAACCATACATCGATAAATTATAAAAATTATATGGATGTTCTTAAAATTTCATACTCTTTCATTAGAGATGTCATTCAATATACTTTCGCCGAATTTTTAAATCCAAGGGCAGAGCCCTTACAACTAAGGGCGGAGCCCATCAGGTAGATCACCCCATCACCGATCACCCCTATAACCTTGATCACCTCCTATGACCTATCACACTCAATGACCTATCATCCCCACCATCTCACCGCCGCACCAAACGGGCCATTTGGCTAGTTCAAACTAAAAGGTTTTTACATTTACAGTTGGTGTTGAAAAAAAGGGCTTTTACACTAATAACAATGTACACTTTTTAATACTTCGACTTAGGAGGTTTTATGGGCTTGGATACAATTTGTTTGACTTTCAACCCAATCCTAATTTTAACCAACTATGAAGATAGATATTCTGATTCAACGCATTTGAATGTAAATTAGTCAAAATTCTCACATCCTGGTAGAGCTAAGAATGAGGTAGGTATTGGTTAGGTCGAATTAGTAGCAGGTCAAAAGGTTAAAGAATGAAACATCAATTTCTCAGAAATGGTCAAGATAGGACATTAGTCAAATGCGTTGGGTTGATTTGTTAGACCAACACTCCATTTTATGCTATGTTATGCATCCACTACATCTGAATTATTCAAAAAATTAATAACTTTTGATAGATATACTCACACAAATAATGTAATAGTAGTATGTTTGTGGAGTCATTAGCGTAGAAGCGACATACAAACTTGGAAAAACATCATAAAAAACTAACAGATATTTACATTTGATGACTTTTTTTAAAATTAATCGTATCTACGATGCTTCAATTTCGATTCCTGTGTATGCTCATTATTTCCTTTTTGGATATCATATGTAATTTCAGACGAAAAAAACTTTTTCTCATATCAACATATTCCCCCACAAGACCACGAGTCATTTACAGGAAGTACCACGATTGTTACAGTAACATTTTTTTCTTTTATGGTTCAAAAACCTTAGATCGGTCACTTGTTGAACGATATCATAGAACAATAATATAACCTGGTATACTCTAAAGGATATGATGTTAAAAATCCTAAAGACATGTAACAAGATGCATATAAATGGTTACCAATGTTGGAGTGGTATAAACAGGATAGCACAAAAATAATTACGAAGATTTTATTTTAAATCAAGTAGCATCTATTAAGCACAATGAGAAGATACAGAAGAGAGCACAAACTTGACGTACATTCTATGGTACTGAAAAAAAAAAATTTGATTTCACCCTCTTAACACTAAGGTAAAGATTTACGGTTCAAGATTAAGTCAGGGCTACATTCCATTTAAATATATAATGACTAAAGATTACCACCAGCATGTATCAACAGCAGAGAGATATAAAGCATAACTCATATGTAAAATGCCACTAAAATAGGTCATAAAAGAAAAACGATTTTGGCACCTTAAACGCAGCAGCATAAGCAGCCTGCAAATTTGACATGCCCTCGAACGGCATTCGGTTTGTCACTAGCTCCCAAAGCACAATACCAAAACTATAAACATCAACCTTATTATTGTAATGCTTTTTCTCCCCTTGACGCAATGTCACGGTGCTATACAGCTGCAATTTTTACAACTTCAAATTTTTCAGGTTGCAAATCGAATAAATCCACTTAATAACTACGAATGGCCCACTAATAATACATAATAAGCACAGGAAAGCATGATGTCAATCTGCCATTTGTAACAAAAATGGATTTTCTGAAAGTATAAGCGTCAATATATTTTAACTTGTGACTAACAAAACCTTTGTCTTTTGTAGTAATAACCATTTTGTTGACGTTAAAACTTATATATAATTACGCATCACATGTTAAACCTACATAGAACATGCCTAAAAGGCCATAAGTGATCCAATGAGAGAATAAAGCTGACGTTTTTGAGAGTACGTATTAGAATAGCTTCTTGTGAGACTAGTACTAACATCGCCTTTTTGTAGTTATACTGTATTAACCTAACCATTAATATTTAGAACAACAGTTGAACAATGTCTAAAATTGTAGATTGTAGAAAAGTATAATCGTGTGTAAGAGGTTCAACAAATTAAGTAAATGTTCTGTTTCAAGTCGACCAGACTTCTGTGACTTGTTTTCTATCTTCAGAATGACCCATTATCCAACTTGACCCTACTAGCCTATTCTGCCACCTCAACCTTAAAGGATGAGTATTATATTTATCCATCTACAGTTTTATAAACAAAATAACTTAATGCTAAGAAAAGCATACAGATAGTTAACTACATTAGTGAGTGAAAGATGCACATACCTCGGGCGCCATCCAACGGTATGTACCAGTCTCTGCTGTCATCATCTCTGTAACAGTTTCTTCCCTTGCAAGACCAAAATCTGCAAGTTTCACTGACTTCTGATTTGCAGTGAGCAATAAGTTATCTGCGTCAATATTTCAGATATATTTTCATTACCAAAGAGGCAAAGAAGACGAGATATACTGATCAATAGTTCAACCCATCCATGCAAATATAAAGAATCAAAACTTCATCCTCTTCCATAATCAATGCTTAATCTCCTAATTATCTTACTATAATTATTCAGGATCACACATCACTATCATAATGCAAATCTGACACCCCTTAATAAATAATTAAAACTGAACATTAAGCATTGAAAATGGAAGAAGGAAATACATACCGGGCTTTAAATCTCTATGTATAATCCCATTGGCATGCAAACACTCCATGGCTCGAGCAATATCAAGCGCAAAGTTTAAAGCTAAACGAAGGTCCAATTGGTTTGGACGAATACTGCCCAAGTACTTTCTGAGTGACATCCCTGGTAACAGCTCAGAGACAATCACCATTAAAGGATCTTTACAAGCTCCAATAAACTGCACAAACATAACAAAAACTTAGACTAATTAAGTGTTTGGAACACAAATCTATGCAACAGAATCTTGAAATAAGCAATCTCACCTTCACTAAGTTGTCATGTTTAACTCTTGACATCATAGTAACTTCACGTGCAAAACGGCCTTCAAGTGCGGCTCTTTCTTCTGTGGTACTCCCACGGTTGAGAACCTTTATAGCAACAATTCGATCTCCATACCTACAATAACACATTATGTGACACCTATTTAAGAATGATAATAAAACTTATGGATAATAATTTTTCAAAAATGCAATGCACATATTTTCTATGACAAGTAATACTTCAACATTATCACACTTTGCTAGGACCAAACAAAGATGGGATCTTTTGCATCAACAATGCCACAATTTAATCAATACCATTCATGGTTGCGAACTGAAATGTCCTTTTGTCAGTTTGTAAGAATGACCGCAGAGTGTCTCTTGAAACTAGGATCAATGAATACATGCTGAGATGCTAATTTACACAGAAACTTTATATTAATTTTAAGTGAAACCCAAATTATGCATCAAGGGTTATCACATAGGCAAGAAAACAATTCGTCAAAAATTTAATGAGTGATTAGCTTTTCAAGCCATCATACTAGTTATAGCTGCAACAATCCATTTTTCATTTGTTTGTGCAAACTGCAAAACAAGACAACGCAACACCTTACAAAGATGAGCAAACTTTGGACAACTCAAAGCAATGTAAATACAAAAAATAACATATCCACAACTTTTTGCCTAAAATTGCTCAATTTTACAAACTTTATACACTCACATTTCCTCATTGTTCACAAAGTTCAACAGCGATACCCAATCCACTCAAGGTCAGTGATGTAAAGTGATCTTATCAGGGTACAGGAGAGGTGAGACAGGACAGTCATACCTCTACCCAGGGTACATAGTTCACAAAGTTGATTGCATGAAATTTAAATGCTAATCTTATATGCTTAATGATGACAAGTGCTTACCTTCCTTCATAAACCTTCCCATGAGCCCCTTCTCCGATTTTTGTACCAATAAATAACAGCTTCGGATCAACCAGCACCCGTTCATCGATTGTGCAGTCCGAATTTGTGATCGACCCATTAGAACACACTGATTTCGCGCAACCCGACCCTGATTTAACTGTTCCCGATTTATTATTACTATTGTTGCTATTATTATTATTACTATCAAATGCCCCTTCTTCTGTTTTCCTTTTGATGTTCTTCTTCTCACTATTACTGTTACTCATACTGCAATTTCAGACTATACCTTTATTCCTCATTTTTCACACTCACATACCCCCTTCAAGAAACATACACATGTATATAAAACACCATATACATATGTAAAATTCTCCAAATTTTTTTACACCCCTAGTCGAAAACCTGATTGTTGAAAGAATATTGACAATCACACCCACAAAATTTATCACCTTTCCCGCATCTAAAAAAGTAATCACAAGTCAAAAAGATTCAACCTTTTTCACAAATATCACACATACAAGCAATAAAACAGTGTGAATATTGTAAAGGTTGATACTTTTTCACCTAAAATCATAAAATTAATAATAATAACCAAAACCCAGATGGATTAATCCAATAAACTCCACAAAAATCAAACACCCAGATGGAAATTCAACTTTAAAACCTGCAAAATAATATAAAATATAACTAGTTAGAAAAAAAACAAGAACTTTAAAACAGATAACTTACAAAAGCATACAAAAGAATATAATCATGTGTATATATTAAATAATTAACTATTTATATAGATATATATATATACTTATATGTATATAAAAATGTATGCAAGAAAGAAACACATACAAGCAACCACAAGGTAAAGATAGTGATAAACCCTAAAGAACGAAAATTTGTTTTGGCATGTTGAATTTCCTCAAAATTTATCGTTTTTATTTTGTTTTTATACTAAATTAGAAAGATGAAAGGGGTATTTTATTTATTTTTTAAATTTTATAAAGGTGGAGTTTATGTGAAGATATTCTTGTGTTTTTTTTTTGGCAGAGAAATGAGATACAGAAAGGAAAAAATAAAACGGTAAATGTATGTATAACACTTGGTGAGTGTGAAGTGTTTGTGTAAGGGAGTAATAGTTACTAGTCAGATATATGAGCGAATGAAATATTGACACGTGGATAGTGGAGAAGCGTCATATTGTTTTATTTAAACGGCAATTTGAACTTGGCAATTTAATATTTATAGCCCACTAATTATAGAATGGATTAGTCTACCCTTATTAAAGTATACAAAAATTATATTTTTATATTAAAGTTTATTTTTTTAAATTTTATAGTAAAAGCATAACTAGTTTATATACGTTAATTTATTATTGTTGTTATTGTCATGATAGTTCAGTGGTTAAGTATCAGCTTTATATGCTGGAAGTCTCGAGTTTAAGATATGAAAAAGACAATTAAAAAAATTTCACAATAAAGTTCTCCAGTGAATTAAATAGGTCAGAGTTATGCAGATGGGACAGGGTTTTATCTCAATTAAATGTCATGTCTTCGAGCGGTATAGTTGGGAGCTTCTCCTCCTACTAAGTATTTAGGATGAGAGGGCTCTCTAGCGCGGACCTGATTAAGACAACCTAAGTTAGATCCTCTGTTGTGAACAAATAATCCACACATTTCAAGAAAAATAATAAATAAAAGAAAGCAAAACCTTTCAAGAAAATACATGATATTATATTTAAAAAATTATCGTCAACCAAAATACCATTTTAATTACATTTATATTTGAATCCAAATTTTAAAAATCTCAAATTCTCAAATATCAATTTATATATCAACCATTGATCCATTGAATAGCACATGAAAATGGAGTAGTATCAACTAACAACCCACCCCCACCTCAAAGATTAATTTTAGTGATTTCTATAAAAGATTGGTTTGGATTACATTATGAAATGATAATCTGATTATTACGTTTATAAAACGTAGGCATTTAAAAAAAATGTCTGTATGAAAAGTTGATTATTTACTATGAAAACACAGTTTTATAGAAGCATATACATACATGTTTTTTCAAAACACGTAGTCTATTATGAAAACGTAAATTTTGTTTGGTAATCACAATACCAAATACCCTGGAAACTTTTATAATCACTTACTAGCAAGTTTAAATCATGAATCACATGAGTTTTTTTTTCAAACAAATAGGTTTACTGTTAGTGTTTTGGTTAAAGACCATCAATTTCATCTTGTTTGAATTATTAAAGTATAACAGTTAAATTATTTATAAACTATAAACTACATAGATAGATAGTAGAAGATTATTTAGACAAGGTGTCATCGATAAATACTTTTAACGTTTATTAGGTTGTACAATGCATATTTTTTTATAACTTTTTAATATAATATATTATTTGATAAATGTAAATTTTTGGACGAATAACAAAATATAATATAGTACATGTTAGCCATCAATTATATAAAATAAACTAGTCCTAATGTCCGTACGATGTACGGTAAATTATATAGATTGTATCATAAAAAAATTCGAATATGCTTTATATATGATTTGTCAATAAATAGCCTTGTAACTTTGGATCGTAAACTCAATTTTTTCATTAACTTATAATAAGTAATATAAGTAATGAGAGTTGAATAATTGAGAAGAAAAAAAAAAGACAATTTTATTAATGAGAAAAACGATCAATCAAATTATTATGTGTTTTGAATTTATAAGATAAGAGTTACAGTTTAATATTAAGTCTAATAAAGAAATTGAATCTATATACAATTAAAAAAGCGAATTTAATAAAATAAATAAATTAAAAGGATACGTGTCGATCAAGGATTATGCCACGTGTCGTTTCAAGAACATCTCAAACTTGTTTTAGTTTATTGATAGATAGTCGACCTATATTAGATTTTTTTATTTTTATAATCAAATTTATTATATTAATAATTAAATGATGACATCTTTAAAAGTCAATTTGATAAAATAGAGAGTTATGATTGGTTAATAAGTTCTTAAATCTCTTTTAATATATATATATATATATATATAAAGATAAGTCAATCAACTTAAATCTAATAATAACAACAGAATCCAATTCATGAGCGACGTATGGAGGAGGTTAGCTGTAAACAATTTTACCTCTACCCAAAGATAGATAGACTACTTTCAAAAAGACCTTCGAGTACAAAGAGGTAAAAGTCAGAAGCGTAAATCTAATTATATACATTTAGTCAAATTAGACATGTAAATTAAAATTTCATAAGGTAAAAAAAGCTAAAAATATGAAAAGCAACATCCTAGCTGTGAAAGATTAATTCTTTAAGTCCGAAACTTCGAATCAATTAACTTAAAATACTATTAGATGGATACTCGCGCGATGCAGCGGCGGTGGGCGGGAGTGATAACGATTGATGGTAGTAATTTTCATATCAGCGTTAACAAAATTGCGGCTTACAAAAGAGGGACAGTGGTTAGAGCGTGTCTGATTTTAGGGTGGAGAAGGTATTATGAAAATAAAAAATGTCCAATGACAAATTAGGTATTTCAAAAACAGAAATAATTAATATGGGAAATTTGCTTTATTAGGTAATATAGATAACAATATAATAACAATATTAATAGTAATTAATATACACCAATAATATTGACCAAGAAAAAAGATCATAAAGAGCTTACATAACATCTTCTAACGATAGATATAAAATTAGCGATGCTTAGAATTGGATCCTAATATACATATAGGAATTGAAAATTTTCAGAAGATCAAAATAAGAAAACTTTAAAAGGCGTAAAGTTGGATTCCTAAAAGATGTCAGACTTGGATTAGTATATTAAAAAAAATATTATTTGATAGATATATTTTTGTTAATAAATAAACATTAAACTAATCTTGATAAAGTTTAGGATAAGTCGTAGGAAACTATTAAATTTTCTTAGATATATATGTTGAATTATTAATTTATTTTATAATTAAAATTTAAATAAAATTATTTAAATGAATATGACTAAAAAGACATTTGTTACTTTAATACATCGTCACTTGTCAATCAAAACAAACTGTAATTCTGTTTTAGTTTATTGGTAAATGACAAATTAAATATTTTCTATAGTTTGAAGTTATTAAACCTTTCTAAAAAACATATAAAACACACTTTTCCTCTTTTCTAATATAAAGTAGAAATATAATTATCGAACCACTTTAAACTTAAAAATTTTATTACTATTTTTAGTTTTTAAACTTTATATCATTCACTTTAAAGTTTAGAACCATTCATCCAAACACCACCTTTATCTATTCTAGTAATTTCGAATATAAAAAAGTTCCTTTATAAAAGTAGTGAGAGTTGTATAGTGGAAGACATGTCGGTAGCATCTTTCAAAACCTAACATTGATGTTGACATATAATAGTTCATCTAAATTTTATTTTATAAGTTAATATGATGCAATTGAAATATGAGAATATCTATCGAAGATTATTTAACATGTAACAATATATTCGGTCATTGAATCGGATAACAAATTGTACTTTGAGCAAAGTAATAAGTTTTGGCTTAGGGATTTTTATACGTGAACCATTATTATAAGACTAAAGAAAACACAATCCTACAAAATGAAAAAATATATCTTTAGTTATTAATAGTAATACGAGTAGTAATAGTGCACGGCTTAATAGCCTAGTTGTATTTTGGTGGTGAGATAAGACGTAGAGGCTATAAGGTCATAGATTCGGATCGCACATAAAGAGTTTTCTCATAATTAACGAGTTTCCTCCTAAATTGATGTATTGACATTATTGCCTAGTAGAATTATGATCGAGTAGTATCCTCGTAGCATGATGATACTCTGCCTTAAAAAAAAAACGAGTAGTAATATACAGTAATAGTAATAATAACAATAATGATAAACATAAAAATATAGAAATATTTAAAACGTGGCTCTCATTTCTACCTTTTAAGATACAATAGTTTATTACACAATGTAAATTGTTTATCACAGTAAAAGGATGTATTTTGGAGGAAAAATAAAATAAAATAGATACCCCATATTAAAAACCTTTCATTAGATAAAAAGGTTCTAAAGCAAAAATTGTATCTAATCTTGAATATTTTGAAATGCTATTAAAATTTAAAAGTACAATCAAAGAATTCAAAATAACATAATAGCGAGATTCAAATCTATAAATTTTTACTCTGCCTAAGCCATATTAAGTTATTAACATACCGTTCAAGGAAAAAAAAAGGTTTTTAACATAATGTTTTGGTATAACTGATGTGCATAATGTTATTATAAATATAATGAAAGAAATCAAAAATATGTTAAGAAAGGGATTTGCAACAACCCAAAAGGTAAGGGTGTAATCAGCTTGTTTTTTCGGCAAGCATCGACTCATTGGCTAACCTATAGCGCATGTATCGGCTAGTTTTGACAAGTTTAATCGGCTAGTTTTGACTATATATATCGGCATGTTTTGTCAAATCCTTGTGAACGTTGGGATCGTGTACTTGTGACCATTTTTTTTTTGTTCTTGTGCCAATCTTCTATAACTCGCCGGAAACCTAAAATTTTTTTTTTGGGGTTTTCGATTTTGAGGCTAAAACTATGTTTTTCTTAGCTTCTATTGCCGAAATATGTGCCGATACTTGTCGGTGTTCCTAACGTTATACGTCACCATTTTCCGGTGAGATCCGAAACCCCTTTTTGGGGTTTCCGGTTGTTGCCGGTCAAAAACGTTCACTTTTATTACGGCCAAAACTTTGTTTGACTTGTGCAAGGGTGTAGTTGGCTATTAACTACTTGTTGGTCGGTTTTCTGGTGACCCCTTTTTTGGGGTTTCCGGTTTAATCGATATGGTTAACTGTTGCTTTGTTGGTTCGGTTTTTCGGTGAGCCCTTCCTTGAGTTTCCGGTGAACTGCTGGTGCTGCTGCATGTTGCATCAGTTTTCTGTCGAGCCCTTTCTTGGGTTTTCCAGTGAGACTGTTGTTGCTGCTGCTACGATGGGTGTGGTTTTCAGGCGAGCCCTTTATTGGGTTTATGATTAACTAGCTGCTGCTGCTTACGGTGGTTTGTTTTCCGACGAACCCTTTCTTAGGTTTTCCGGTTAGACTGCTGCTGCTTGTATGTATATATATGTACATTTATCTTTTTACATTGCCGTTAATTGCATGTTTATGATTAGCTTGGTAGTGTTAACTTAGCGGTAGCGTTGTCGGATTTTTCCTTGGCAGTGTTGCCGGATTTTGTTCCATTAAAACAATAGGTAGCCGGAAAAAGTAGTTTTTAGCCGATGATGATATTGTTGAACAGTTTTAGGTTGCCAGTTAAATGGGCGATGATGATACAAATGTTTGTAAAAATGGGACTCGGATGATCCGAGGTGTATCTTGGCGGGGTAAACCTTCGGGTTAGCAGCCAATCAGCCATGGCGTCTCCGACTTTTGAAATTCCCGACCCCCAAGTTCTGAGCCCAAGTTTTTTTTAATACAAAAAAGATCACTTTTTTATTTTTCCGGCAAGTTTGATTATATTCCGGTTACCTTTGCTATGTTATCAAATTGACAAGTTTTAACTATTTTTGTTTGATACACTACTACTTTTGGCTAGTTTTGGCAACGCCACGTGTGGATTTATCATTGGCCGAAACTTGCCAATTTGCCAATTTTTTAACACTATACCCTTGCTCTAAGCGTAGAAACTCTCCCATCAAGCCATATTGACATTATATATTTGGTTTATATTGGATTTTGATTCCGATGTTGTTCATTTAAAGTATTTTAATCTATTATTATTAGAATTAAACTATTAATTATTTAAGTCTTGTTACATTGTTTTTAATATTTATAAAATAACATATATGTTCGAGCAACGTACAAATATCATTAAGATAACATTTTATAATCCATGTTAGGCAGCGATTATATATATATAACCAGACATTTGAACCGAAGGATCTGAATTTTTCTTTTTATATATTTCATTATTTCATACACTTTAATGTATTATCATACTGTTTTTACTAGCTAATCAACCCGAATTCAATCCGGGCCGTTGTAAATATGTTTCATTACAAATACTAAATATAAATTGTAATAAGATACAAACTTTGATCTTAACATTACCAATCATTAAATTTAATAATAAACAAAAGATCATAACTATAAATTTGTAATTAATAAAAATTTGTTGTAAGTGTTGATATTAATAAGGTTGAAACTTCAAAGTCGTAGAATAATATTAATATTATAATCAGTAGATAATAATTATAATATAACCTGCAACCTATAAAAGCAAAACACGATTTACGTATCTATAACCATAAAATTGAAATATCAAGGGAGCTAAACCTATATGGTTATGTATTTTAACTTCAAAATAAATTTTTACGGAGATAGATATAGAAAATATCATTAATTTAAATTTATAAATATTTAATCAAGACTTAAATCATTATTGTAAATTTGTAATTAATAAAAATTGTTGCCAAGAGAGCTAAACTTATGTAGTTATGTATTTTAACTCCAAAATAAATTTTTACTTGAAGATAGATATAAAAAATATCATTAATTTAAATTTATAAATATTTCATCAATACTTAAATGAAAATTTTGAATTATGATAGACTAAAGAAAATATATGCTAAATTAGAATAAATGTATTTTTGTAACATGACACCATCTTTAATTATAAAATATATAGGAAAAAGTTATAAAACGACACATCATACTTTTTCTTTTAAAAACAATTTTTTCTATTAATAATGAAGATTTTTAAAAATAGATTAATTATGGGTAGTTTATTTTGTTTTCATGTATGTCCCCACTTGTTCTCTATGTATATTTTCAACTACATTGGCTCCATTCAACAATATTATTCCACCACGTGTGGTGAATGTCAATCACGTGTTTTATAATTTAAGAATGCATGTAGCCATGTAATTTTATCCTATTTTCCTTTAGACAAAATGTTGTGTGCGTCAAACTGCACCTTTAGCCTTGACAAGTTGACATAAAGTAAATAAGTAAACTAGTGTCCAGACCGTTCATTGGATGTTTAGTTTCAAGTTATATAAATTTTATAATAATTATGAAACAAAAAATGTATAATTAATATTATAACTTAATGAATGGGAAAGCTAAAGAAGAAACATCTAAAAATTAATCCATGTAAATATTGATTATACTTTATCCTTTTTTCCCCTCAACTTTAGTTAAATAAAAAGATAAACAAAAAGTGTATTATTGATATCACAACTTAATCAATACGAATGCTAAAGAAGAAACATATGAAAATTTAACTCGATATAAATATTGATTTCAGTTTATCTTTTTTTTTCCCAACTTTAGTTAAATAAAAAGAGAAACAAAAAGTGTTAAGTATATAATTTGAAAAATACATACCAATTCATCAATAAAGACCATCTCAAACGTTTTGATTTTTTTCCTTTTGGCTGTAGGTTTTTTCTTAGGGTTGAGAATATGTGAGGTTTAAGAAGCCATGATGAACCTATAATGGACAACAAACTAAATTAAAAGAGATAATAATAACAATAACATAAGAATTCAATGTTAAATAATAATAATAATGATTAAATATGAACAAAGTATATAAATAAAAAAACCTTTTTGGTAGTCGACCGTAATTTTCTTTTACCGTAGGTTTTTTCTTAGGGTTGAGAATATGTGAGGTTTTTTTTAATAAGCTTTTTCTATTAATGGTTGGCCATTTTTTATTAAATAAATATTAAAAAATAGAAGATTAATAAAGATGGAGTATTAAGCTAAAGGATGAAGAGTAGGAGTGCCAAGTGTACCCCCAACCCCTTCTTTTAGTTATATTATAGATAACTAGATATTGTAAATTATATTTTACCTTATTATAAATAGTGACAACAACAATAATACACAATTTCATTCATTACAATCTCTACTCCCTAATAAAGCAAATCCCCCCATTAAATATTTATGTCTTTGAAATACTTTATTTGTCCTTGGACTTTTTGGTTTTTTTTCTTTACGTAACTACCCAAAATCCCTAATAAAGCAGACCGTATTTCCCACTACTGTCGCCGCATTGGGCGGGTACCATGCTCATTATAAAGAAAGAAAGAAACTTGTCAGTCTCGTGCCCCAATATCTCAATGGTGTATAATGAAGGTTAAGACGTATGCAGACCTTAAGTAGAAAGTCTGTTTTCATTTTCTAACTAATTAAATTATAAAAAATGTCCTCCAACCTTTACACAGGATGTGGATCTATTGAACCCATGACCTCTATCTCCAGAGGCAAGTGATATAACTATGTTGCTCATTCATTACAACTATGACCTTTTAAAATTTTCCCTGTGTCACTCATGATGTTTAATTGTTTATGACGAACTTGAGACCCTTTGAAAAGGACATCAGGATAACTATTAACTAAATCATTTTGATATTGATTAACTATAAAAACACAATCTCAATTTACGTGTAGTTTAAGGATATAAGTAAATTAGCTTGTCATTGTAAATAAAACATTGTTCATGTAAAGAAGACCACGCTTCTTTTGCAAAAAACAAAAAGTATTACATCCACTTCCCATTAATTGTCCTGTGAATGGTGTGAAATGGATGATTCGGGTAAAGGATATGAAGACTTTCTATGATTATTTTGACTAAGTAAAAGATTTCAATAGTTGGTGTCTATGGAAATCGAGAAACAAAGCTTGTTTCAATGGTGCAACCTCCTCTTGGCAGCGGCTAAAGGAAGAGGTGCAAAGTTTAAGCTTCCACTAGATTACAAATAGAGCAAAACTCACAGACCTAGCTAACAATGGGAAAGATGGAGGGTATTCAAGCTTTAATAATCATGTTTATCGCTTCGGTCAGAGATCTTAATTCCTATCATTTGGTCATTTGATATTGTAATAGTTGTTTAGTTGTGGATGTTTTATTTGGGTCTATGGGGATTCATGGTGGTCCGGGTCTTAATGGGGTACTATGAAAAAACGAGCTACATAGGGTTTAAATTAACCAGTGTCGTGGCCCATAATCTCAGCGATTTTTTCATCCATTTTAAATCCTTCGCGGTTAAGATCCAGACTAATAGGGTGAATACATTGTAGCTTTCCCTTTTGTATATCCTTTGTACTTTTCAGACTATTTAATGGCTTGTCAGTAGTCTTTTCTTTATATATATTTGCCTATCTTTAAGAGAGAGAGAAAGAGATATTTACGCGAACACATAGAGAGGGATATTTCAATGCGCGTGAACACATGTTTGTTATTAAAAATTTCTTGCATTTTGTTGTTTTAGCATCAAATTATGTGATTCATGACATTCGGAATCGAATCAAAGCCTAAAGACGCATACATCTCATCAGCTTGCTCTTGGGCTCTTGGGTTTGTGCTGGGCTGAACTTTACGCATAACGTCAGCCCATCATCCAGAACTGAAATATGGATAGTTCTGGCAACCTTAAGCTTGATTTGGGTTTGACTGTTTGAGTATATCTATAGTCCCTTATAAAGAGAATACAAATTAAAAAATTAAACATTTTTTTTCTTCTCAAAATACCCTACTTAACATAAAACCATGATATACTCTCCTTTCCTTCATTCTCTCTAATCATTACACACTCTCATCGACCTTCTATCACCCTCTGCCGTTGCCCTCCTTCTCCACCGCCTCCCTCGATCTCCACCACCGCCTCCCTTTTATATTGTCCTTACGTTCTAGCCACCACAATACGCGGACACCATGCTCGTATGAGTATATGACTTTAAAATAGCAGGGGTCGGGGAACATGTAATGAGAAGGAAATTTCGAATAACTAGTGGGATGTTTTTTTCAAAGTTTTCTGGGAACTTTACTTCAATAATAACAAGTTTGTTAAAAATATTGTTTGGATACAATTAGAGTTTTTGTTTGAGAAAAAAAAAAACTCTAAAATGATACACTACCTTTTTTAAGGTGAATATCTGAAGGTCTAACATACATAAATTTTAGTTTTATCCTTAATAAAAAGTTACTTGAAGTAGGTTTTTGGGAGATTTTATTTCTAAAACTACAAAAGAATTCTTTTCATAATTTTTATTGATATTTGTCATTTTACATTTTTAAGTTACAACTACTGTACTAAAAACCTTTTAAAATATAAAAGTTCTATTAACAATTTTGGCCAATTAAAATCTTCTACTACCAAGCACCAACTACAATAACTTTTGCCAAAGATAAATCCAATACTTCACAAGTAGGTGTTTTATTTTCTGTAACATACACTTTTTTAATATACATATATACACACACTCATACAAAAGTATCTTTAATTCTTTATTAACAATTAATTGGGACAAAGGTAAATTGCTTAGCTGCTTATTTTTTTTTTTTTTGATAACCGTTTCTAATCCTTTGTGGTCCAAGGACATTGGAGAATTCTTTGGCACCATTTAAATACAAGTCTTTTAATTTGTCGTCGAAGGAGGCATATATAAAAGAATCAGTGAGGAAGCTTTTCTTAGTCGTTTTGTGGTCCGAGGAGACGTAGAGAATCTTTGGCAGCTAAACATGATGGCACAAATTATTAATTAACCGATCGATTAGTCATGAAATATTGAGAAGAACAAGATTATGATAGAAAACGATAAAAGTGAAAAGCATGGCGTATATATAAATGGATGAATGTCATAATTAATTCAAATGGGTCAGTAAGTGGTGGAGTCCGATGTTTGCAAGAATGACTTAGTCGCGGCCCATAAGTGGATAAATGGAAAAGGTTTTCTTTTTCTCTTTTTCTTTTTTTAAAAAAAAAAAAAATGGAAAACGAGTGGTTGACTTAGATACAAGACTTGCCTAAAGCTGGATATGTCGTAACTCGTAATTGTTTTCGACCCTTTTAAGAGCCACCTAATAATTAAGAGTGTTTAACTAGTTTTTTTTTTTTTTTTAACATCAAAGGAGGAATATTATTGATATGTAAACTAGCAAGCTGCTAGAGAATACATACAAGGTTCAAAGAGTTACAGAAATCAAAAGTTAAAATTAAAACTACACCATTGCTGCCAGGTAAGAAAAGAGCGGGTAGCTCGACTAGATAACCAGAGATAACTTATACTTTTCAATTCTTTGAACGCGAACCGTATTGATGGTGATTTGGCTGAAAAGATACAATCATTCCGAAGCTTCCAGATTACCCAAATGTAGGTTGAAAAGATAACCTGAGTGACTTTTTGCTTGGAATGGGATGAAGACGCAACCTTGTGAAGCAACAGCAGATCTTTCAATACGCATACCGATGATCAAATATATACATCAATACGCAGCCGATGATCAAAGTATACAAATTAATACCAACTAAATGTGTTTTTCTTTCGAATTTAGTATTGATGGCTAGTTGGTTACTATTCTACATATTTCGTACTCGGTCACAAAAAATGCCAAAAACTTCTCAACAAAAGAAAGAACAAATATTGAGTGGTTAAAAAGAATAAATTAAATAAAAGGAAAAAGAATAATTATATATGGTATTCACTCGTGATGAATTGAATCCTAAAATGACTACTTTGTGGAGAGGAAAATTGTGAAGCAAATGACTATCAAGGCACAAGTTCATTCATTTCCGTTTCATCATCTTTATCCATAGCCAAAGTCAGTTCTTCTGCTCTTTTAGCTTGATCTCTCCAATTGGTTTTCACCAATGTATACATCATTAATGATGCACAAGCCAACTGTGATGCGACTAGGCCTAACCATAGGCCTCGATAACCTATCTTCAAAACGAAAGCCAAAACTATTGCCATCGGGAGTCCTATGAGATAAAATGCTGCAATATTTATTCTAACCCCAACTTTAGGTCTAGCTGAGCCTGTTAATGCACCGCAGGCAGCAGTCTGCGGTGCATTACCCACCTCAGCTAGACCTGTCCATGGGAGTGATGAGGAAAGCAAGGTGAGAACTTGGACCTCACTTGTATACAACTTTCCATAAACATTTCTTAAAGCAACGGATAATGCAAAGACCACCAATCCATAAATAAAAGCAATGGATACCCCGGTGATTGCAGCAATTTGAGCACGGGTAGAGTGGCCTGCACCTAGCTCATTTCCTACACGTTGTGATATACTAAGGCTTAAAGCAAATGGTATGACATAAACGACGCCTATAGTTTGCATGATTAACCCAGTAGCCGCCACACAAGATTGGGGGTTCTCTAATAGTCCACTAAGGAAAAGAATGATCTCATACCACCACCATTCCAAACACACAGAGAGTAGACTAGGTATAGCCATGCTCAACAATGGCCCCCAACCATGAAAAATTGAAGACAAACTAGCCCTACTCTTAGCAGCCCAAGGCTTAATAGCGGATTTTGACATGAAAAGATAGATCAACAATCCGATATTCATGTTATAGGTGTAGCAAGTCGATGCCATAGCTATACCTTTAACCCCCATCTTTAAGTAATAAATCAAAAAATAGTTTATAGGGAGATGCAAGATGGTGGCACAAGTTGCAACCATGGTGGCAGGGGAGTTCAATCCCTGTGCACGTAAAAAGGACCGTAGTGGTGAGATGTGGGCTAGGGCTGGTAACTCCGGTAACGAGAATACTAAATACATTGCTGCTACCTTAGTGATCACGCGGTCTTGGCCAAGCAGATGGAATACAGGCTCCATGTTTAGCCATAAGAAGGTGATAGGTATAGATGTAAGCAATAGTAGAATAAAGGTTTTGATGTACATTTGGTTGAGGACTGAAAACCTTTTGGCACCAAAGGCTTGAAAGCAAATTGGGTCCATGCCCATGCATAAACCTTTCATGATGGAAAGACCTGTCACATTTGCAAAGCTTATGGCAAGAGCACCTCCTGCTAGTTCAATTTTCCCCATGTGGCTTAAAAATAACATGGAGATTATGGACTTTGAAAACACAAGGTAAGTGGTTGTTGCTACTGGACATGCTGCCTTTCCAAGTAATCCCATCTCTTCTATTACCTGTATATATGCATGAACCAATATGACTTGTAATTAGCCACAAAAAGAACTTATGCTCTTTTTTCTTCATGAGAAACGGTAGTACACATTAATTTCAACCATATACATTTGGTATGTGTTTTATATGGAAAACGCTAAATGAAACCCTTATGGTTTCACTTAAAAAAATTGTACATTTTCATATCAAAAATTCACCCCTGAATTTAATAGTAAGTGTACAACTCAACTATTTAATGCATTTTCACGAAAGCTCTTAAATCTTCAATTAGCAGAACCCATTTTATATATGTATTAAGGATGCTATGTACGCTATCTAATCAGAATATTTTAGATTAATTCGATATAATATATCTAGATTCTTGCAACGTTAGATTTCATCACTATCTATAGGTTGAAATGTCGTTGCAAAAAACTTGATTACTTACTCAAAGGGGCATAAAGATTATGGACGATCCAATACTTCAGTTTTCATGTCTATAAGTCGTTTTCAAACTTACTTTCACTGTTAATTAAGCATGCTATAATATTATGGGAAATGCTAAATAGTATTTAACGTGCATAAAAAAGCTTGTACCTTCCATATTAAAAGTCTGTCCCCTGATTTTCATGGTAAATGTACAAACAATTTATACACCTTAAACACAGCCCTAAGGGCTGTATTTATCAAACCCCTAATATTATTACTAGATTGTAGACCCTTATCAAATACACATATTTTACAACATTATTAATATATAAATTAGTTTATTGAACAAAAAAAAATACTTATACGTTAAATGTAAAATATACTTAAAAAAGAATTGAGATATTCCAATGTGAATACTGAATGCTAAATCATATCAAGACTGGATGGTGTAGCAGAGTTTCCTTTATGTAAACTCCTCTAGAGAAATGATATTTTAACTTTGATTACACAATTGATCGAGTTCTCATTGATGTTTTGCCAAAAAAAAAAGATATTTTCGTTATCCATAATTGTTAAAAACAATAAAAATAGCCACTAATTCGTAGGGTTTTCAATGATTTCATGTTTTGTGATTTTATTTGTAGGGTTCAGTTTATATAAGAAAAATCTGTATCATAAATATAGTTTGATTTCAATTACTAATAACAACAATAATTATCGTAGTTATAGTTTATTAAAGTTACTAATAACAACAATAGTTTTATGACAATTAATAATACAAATGTAAAATAGTGATATAAATTGAGTTAAAGTGTAAATTGGTAATCGAAAACCAAAAAGTGTAAATTAATTTTGACATGTGTTGATTTAATTAATATTGATAAATTGAGGGCTATGATTGGTTAATTGAGGTTAATTAGGTCAGTTGCCTTTTAGTATATATAATTTTACAATTATATATATATAATTTTCATATTTATGTTAATCTTAACTATATTCTTAACTATAGTTAACAAAACTTGTACTTGAATTAAGGATTACTTAACAATGGTGTGATTATATATAATATCTACTTTTACAATTATCTATTCCTTATAATTAATTTTGTGGTTATGGTACCATTCGATTGCGCATGCATTTGTTTACATGATTAAGATATTAAAAAGGTGACAATCACCTTATAACAATGGCACGTGATATTGAAGGTGAGGGTCATGACATTGGTTTCAAACTTTCAATAAATATTTTTGAACTTTTGAGGTTGAGTATCAAGACTTTTAGAATAACTAACTTTTAAAGTACAATTTCTGCTCAAGTGGACAAAATAGAAATCAATTTCAACTGTGAGTTTGAGATAAGTCACATGGGCTATTGGGTCACCTATTGTAAACAGTTAGTGGCGTTGCTTCAATTAGAATTTATGCCATCTTTAGGCTTATGCCAACGGTCTCCTTCGTGAGGGTCGTCGACGAGGACTGCCCAGGGGTGGCTTCGTGGAGGTCATCAATGGAAGCCTTCGATCCATCGAAGGGGAAGGACGGAGTGGTGGCTTGTGTGTGGGGTCCAAAAAATCATTCTTTTTTTTTTTTTATAGTGTTTATATAATTTTAGGGTTTATCTGATAATTATATAATTTTGTTAAATATAAAGTAAGAATAAATAAAAGTTAATGAAGGATAAGAAAGAGATGAGTAAGAGGTAGGGTTGGCAGTGAGTAAGTAAGAGGTGATTTAAGAGAAAGAAAAACTGATGTGCAGTGAGGAAGAGAAAAATGATGGTGTTTTGGGTTGGTAGAGACCTTATAACTTTGGAAAATATTCTGGTTAATTCGTGTAAAGTTATTTGGTTAATTCGTGTAAAGTTATTTGACAGATCGAATATTATAAGGAAGAGTTTAGACTATGTTATATTGACCAGATCCACATTAGAGAGTCTCTTCACCCAAAAGCTAGTAGGAGGAAAACACTTTAATAGTCTGCCCTAAAGCCCGACAACATATTAAAGGAAAATCTTGGCCATTTTAGACTCGAACTTAGTCTATACTCTCTTATAAAGCATATTGGACATCTATTTTAGGAAATTAAGCACATTTTTCAGTATTCCCATAATACCCCTTACACCCTTACTTAAACATAAAACCCTTATATATCCTTTTTCTCCATTCTTTCTAATCATTACACGCTCTCATCAACCTTCTATCATCCTCCGCACCGTCCTCTTTTTCCACCGCCCCCTCGATTTCCACCACAGCCTCCCTTTTATATAGTCTACGCCTTTTAGCCGCTGCAACGCGCGGACACTATGCTCGTCTTCTCAAATACAAGCTCTTACAGACAAATTTTCTTACTATTGGACTATTAACTCGTGATTAATTAAGTCAAATAATTAATGTCAACATATTAGATTCAATCGATCTATATTAAATTTTATATCTAATTTTTATTTCTAACGACTCATCCATCACCACATATTGTACGAGTATATTTTTAGTGGTGTGAAAAATATACAAGTACGCTAATCTTCAATTTTAGCAATTAAATTTTGATAATGACAATCGTAGGACATGGGAGCTGTTAATAAAATGCATATAATGTTTATACTTTTCATATAAAAAAGTCACATCTTATATTTTATTATAAAAATCATATAAAATCTTATATATGCTAATGACAATCCATAGTATATACGACTGTCGATAGGAAAACACTTAACTGAAAAAGTCTTAAAACTTGTTTGACAAAAAATATAAGTACGACAATCAAGGAAGAAGTTGACAAATACAAAACTTTGCTATAAACACCATCTTTTTAGTAATAAGAAGGAACTCATGAAGCACCAAACAATACAAATAACAAGTTTTCTATTTGAAAAAGGTAAACATTTGTTAGTGCACCAAACAATTGAGAAAGACTCCCCAAACACACGTACAAATTGATTGGAAAAAGAAAATATATACATATGAATAAAATCAAGAAAAATGTGAGTGATGTATGACTTCACGTGAACCACGTGATTTATTTTAACATGATATAAACTCTGAATTTTGTAATTTTTATCTTTATTTTTACTCTATATAATAAAAAAGTTACTTTTTTTTTTCTAAATTTCAAGTTACAACTTTGAATTACTGAAATAACCCTTTTTTCTTATTCATTAATTTAAAAATCTCTAACTAATATATCTATAAATCTATGATATTCTTAAATCTCAACCACTCATTTTTTTTCCCTCTCATCAAATCTCAGCCACTCATTTTTTTTTTCTCCCATCCATAAACCATTTTATTTATCTAATTCATTCAAAATCTTTTATCTCAAAAACCGTATATCGATACATTATAAAAATTATATAGGTGCTCTTAAATTTCATGTTCTTTCATTAGAGATATTATTTGATATACTTTCGACAAATTTTTAAATCCGAGGATAAAGCATGTACGACTATCACATTCTATGACTTATCACCTTCTATAACCCCGCAATGCGTGAGTACTTTCTCTCGTAAAATATAACTATTTTATGCATGTTAATTACAACTTATTACAAAAATATATTGAAAAAAATGTGGTTTTTGTTTAATGTTTTCTTTAATAAATACCAAATACAAGAAAATGCTACATTAATTTCAAGATAAACACGATTACTTGTTTCTTTACGTCTTGCTCATCATTTTCCACTAGCTAGCTTTCTTGTGATATCTTTAATAACTTAATTACGTAGACGTCTTTAACGTTAATTTGTATGGTACGTACCATCTTAATTACTTTTCAATTTTCATATGATTTCAATTTTAATGTTCTTGGGAACGTTTGCTATTTGTAGCGAGAATACAAGTTCACTCAAACAAGAAAATGATGTACTATCAGAAGAAAATCTTAAGTAGCTAGCATTATATTTATTGAAACCCGTAAAAATTAATGTAAGATATTGCATTTATAATATTCTTAGGATCATGTTAATTTGTTAGGCCTCTACCAACCATGAACCTTATCTTTCCTCTTCATCACTGTTACATCAGTTATTCTCTCTCTTAAATCACCTCTTCCTCAATCACTACCAACCCTACCTCTTCCTCAACTACCAACCAAGAAAAAAAACAAAACAAAAACAATAAAAAATGTATTTGGCCCCATAATCACCACCTTTCTCTCGTCCTTCCACTTCGACCCAAAGAAGGATGCCCATCGACGAGCCACAAGAACAACCCCTGCCAATGGAGTCCTTCGTGGACGAATCTGAGGAAGAGCCAACGATGAGCCGTTGGCATGGGCCTTAATAACATGAAGAATTGACTTCTTTTTATCATCATATTATATTATAATAATTTCACTTTCTCTCATAAAAATGTTAGATTCAAAATTATCATTTTCCCCTTAATAAACTAATTTACATGATCAATCCTTTATCTTCTAAAATATCTTCACTACTCCTTTACATCAATTACATTAAATTAATTACTTACACCGACCACCAACAACAGTCCGTCACCACAACGACCGCCGTCACCACCACCAATCGTCGTTACCATCAAACCGCCACCGCATCGCGCGGGTATAACGCTAGTCTTTATGTATAGAAATTACGTAAATTACTAAAACTAATTGTTCTAGCCAGAAGTTTATTACAATTTCTTAATACTTCAATTCTTTCTTAAACCAATTTACCCTGCCTTGACAGAATTGTTGTATGCTGTCTTTGTATATTCTTTCTCTTATTAATGTTGCTTGATAATTGAGTGTAAACTTTGCCACATTGATTCGAAAAGCTTGTGGTTTACTAGCAAATGAAAGATCACACACTTAAGTTCTTCACCCCTAGAAAAATGAGGACCCATACTTACAGATAAGACATACAGTAGTATATATATATATATATATATCATAGGGATGGTAATATAAGATTTTTAGGTACCTAATTAGTTTAGGTATGATGAAACACTTACATATTGTTTTATTAATCCATAAAATTCATAGGGCCCAAACATTTATTCATTAATTAATAAATATTAAAAAATTTGTATGTGATGGGTTTTATACTATCACACCTAAACTTAAGTGACGTATAACCTTATATTCACTTTTTCATATATTATTTGCAAACTTTAAATATCCAACATATTGCATATATAGTAAACAATTATACCTCGTTTTACTAGATAATAAAATGTGATACAATGTACGTAAGCTAGACAACCAAAAAAAAATGTCGTAAAAAAAGATTAAATACAAATTAAAGCTAGCTTGCTTGCATATTTTCTATATGATTTAATTAGTTAAAATTTTTATCTTTTGTCAACACATATATATTGTTTCATCAGAACAATATAAGTTGTATAGTTCTAGAAAACGAGTACTCAAACATGGTTTTATAAAAGAGCGAGTGTAACTAATACAAAAGACAGATCTAATCTTAAGTCACAAACTTGCCGAACAAAATGATCGAGCCAAAGACAAAGAGAGAGCCAATATATCACTTAATTAATTGAAGCTAGAATATTGCTAATTAAACACAAAGACTTGTCACCTTGGTTAAGAAAAACCATTTTGTACTTAAATCTAGCTTTACTCTTACTATATATATATACACGTAAATTATAAACGTATTGTCACAAATATATGTATATCATGACCGATCAAATCAATCTCTTTTTACATTTTGGTTATTAATAGGATCATCTCATATGTCATGTATGTTTGTAAATATTGCATGTGAACTGTTTGTAAGTGTGGCATTTCTCTTAAACTAGGAGTATATATTATTATTATTATTATCTCGAACGTAGTAAAATACTGTATTATACGTACAGTATATAATTAAAGCGAGAGTGGAAAAAGGAACCTTATTTACCGGTATGCGCCGGAGCAGACCACGAAAGAAGTTAACTTGTAGCTCATCTCCATTGTCGTTGTTGCTAGACAACTCTTTAACTTGACTATGTTCGTGATCGTTTATAATGATATTCTCATCAACATTATCTCCATGAGCTCGTCCTCGAGATGCGTCCATTATTCACATGCCCGGCCACTCTGTACGCACATACATACATATACAACAAACACAAACTTGAGAGAGAGAGAATCATTAAAACTCAAAAGAGTAGAGGACATGGAGAGTTTTGGTTATTGTGAACTAAACCAAAAAACAAGTATTTTTTTCTTTGTATTTATATGAAAAGTATTCCTTTTTGAATCATGGGCTGTTTGTACGTACTTGTGTAGGAACTTTTTAAAAATAATATCCCCTTCAAAAACTCAGGTATTCTTGCAGAAACTATGCATATAAAACATAATAGATTGATTATATATATATATTAAAACTCAACCTTAATATGTTTTATTAACAGTTTTTCGTGGGTTATTATTGTCGTATTCTTGGCTGCATACTGCTTATTCTTCATGCATTCGCCATGAAGTCTTCCAGACAAGATGATGATGAGTAGTAGTGAGAGCTAGCTAGCTAGCTAGTTTCATATATGTTTATCGTGTATGCATGTGTGTGTATAAATATATGTGTTTGTAAGAGAGAAATAAAGTGTGCTTGTGCGTATTATATAAATATGACTTTTCAAAATAAATAATAAAAAATTTTTATGTCTTTAACTAAGCAAATCCATATACATATAAACTAGCTGTGTTTCTGGACAAGAGCATACATTGATTTCACCTTTTTATGAACTTTATGCAAAGTTATTTAAATATAATAGGTTTATATATACAAAGAAAAAGTAAAATGCTAAAAGGAAATTGCATTTGACTATTTGAGATAATAACTTATTAAGACTAATGAGAAGCTCTCATACGTGCTTTTAGTTATCTATGGATATTTTTTGCGGTTAAAGTTTGTTTAAAACTAAAGTTTTTTTTTTGTGTATATATATCTTTACTTAAAGACATGTTCTTTACTTGTTCAAAACTAAATTTGTCAAAAGTATATCGAATGATATCTCTAATAAAAGAACATGAAATTTTAAGAACACCCATATAATTTTTTTATAATTTATCGATATACGGTTTTTGAGATAAATTTTTTTAAATAATTTAGAGAAATAAAATGATTTATGGAGGAGAAAGAAAAATGGGTGTTGATATTTGAGGGGAAAGAAAAATGAGTGGTTGAGATGTATATAGATGTATTGCATATTATGTATTAGTAGGTGTACATTGTTAAATAGATGAAAAAATTTGAAGAAAACAAATGTTTTATAATGTAATAAAGATATGACTTTTTTTTGTGTATATAAGAACATATAACGATGTTTGTAGGTAAATTAATAGATTTGATGGATTTATAAGGATTTGTAAAGATTTTTAAAGATTTATAAGAATAAAATATGAAAGTTGAAGGACGCCTAATAACACTTTTAACATTGGAGATACCCTAAGAAACTTTAGTTGTAAGTGGCTTATGTTCTTATACTCCTTCAAACAGGGGATGTCTGTCTAGACTAGTAGTCCTTCAAATCGGTTAAATTGGTAGCTCAAATAACATGGATGTATGATGATGTGATTATTTTATACGAGTAACATAATGGGGTCACTTTGGTCCAATAGATATGATGTGCCTGAAAACATGTAATTCCCCACATCATTAGTTTGATGAGTTACAATCCAAACTAAGAAGTTGATGAGTTACTAACAATAGATGGAGATTAGCTAGGATCCAAGAATATTCTACTATTTGTAAATGATATTACGGTACGTTTGGTATAGTATGTCAATGTGGATGAATTAATTAAATACTAACATGATATTCACGTAATACGACGACAGCTACGGTGTGATGGTGACGACAAATTAATGATGATGGTGTTGGCGACCATTGATAGTGGTGGTAGTGGTATAGGTGATTGATGTGAAAATATTTAAAAAACTTCTTGATTTACTAAAATATTTGCCAGTCTATCATTTTGATTCTTAAACTTTAAACTTGTAGGTTTACCGGAAAAAAACATTTCTTGATCTTTATTCATTGTAAAATTTACCAAGATATTTTTTTTATTCAATTTTTATTGGACATTTTTCGTAGCCTTTTTTAAGCAAGCCATTTATCGATAAATTTTTCTTGGTATATAATACATCTAGAAACATTTCTAGGTAACATTGATCAAGTTCTATAAAATAGCCGGAAATTCGAGGTAACTTACTTTTTTCCACTTGCTTAAAATCCAATTTTTACGCGAAAAACTAAAATTTGGGAAGCGTCAATATTTTCGAAGCAAATGTACGTGTGGATTAGACATTTCGTCAAATTATTATAACTTTTTAACCCATCTTAAAATCAAAGGTTTACATGAAATTTCTAAAAGGGTAGTTTCGTTAAAGCTCAATTGTAACCTCCAAAACTTTTATTCTGTTTATGTTGACTATGATAGTCGGTAAACCCTTCTTTTTATTTCGTTATATGTTTCACTTGACTTTAATATGTGTTTATTTGCTTAAAATGACTTGCATGTAATTATATTTATCATATGCATATATGTATTGTAATTGTAGATTATAAATGTAAATAATGATGTACTTACGTTCCGATATGCATATAGAACACTTTGTTTTATTGCTAGCAAAACAAATTGGTCTTGGGACCGGGGAGACTCAGGTTCCAAGCCCGAGGAGGTAAAGTTTACTTATATTTATTGTGGGTCATTTGATGGATTAATAGAAGGTTTTTCTCCCATGTGGTTCTTTGAAAATTTGAATGACATCCTGCCCGAAGGATGTAGGGACCGATAAATTGGATGAACGAGCTCTAACCATTCAACGTTCAAAAAAATTTCAATGTGAACTATCGATATCTATACTATATTAATAAACAAACTACCATCTACTCTTTTCAACTCTCTACCTTTAAAATACCCTTAATTTTCAACACATTCCTAAATCACACACTAAATCTACCAAATATATCCTTAAAATATTTTACACGCATAGTTATCCAAACTATCTATCTCCTTTATTAATTATATTCCACCTGGTATCTCTATAATATTCTTAATAAAGTTATTTACAAAAGATACATCTCTTAACCATAAAATAACTACACTACAATTTATGTCAATTATTTTTAGATTAATAACCACATCGTTACCATCACCACCATTAACACCCCCGTTGCCGCCACTACCGCTGCATTGTGTGGGTACCCATCTCGTGTAGTTAGAAGCGTACTCCTCAAGCGTACTCGGATAGGAGTACTAATATGATGGATGGTCCACTAGAAAGTTTTCACGTTGTATATATGAACAAAGTGACGAGCCTATGAAAAAAAACACAATAATATAGTCATTATAGTCGAGATGTTCTGGATGTTGGGGAAAGCTAGTACTGCTGACTTAAAGTTTTTATGACTTTAAGCAAGATCAAATTTGAAGGTATACTTAATTAGCATTCAAATTAAAACAAACAAAAAACACAAGAAAAAAAAATTAGCTCAACTAACAAAAAATATGTGTAGAAGTTGATAAAAAAAAAATCAACAGAGAATTATATATATATATATATATATATAATGGAACTTGACTCAAATTTCTCACACTGATCCTATTATATAAAAAGTTAAAGCCTTCAATTTTTAGCCGCTAATAATTGTTGAGCCGGCTATGGGGTGAAGCCTCATTGACGATTAGTCGTCCCTAAGGCGATGTTCTGTAATGCCCATGGCAGATTTGACTCGGTCTTCAACTGAAGTGATATTTACTAATGAAAATAATACAATGATGGTTGATTCATAAGAATTGTTGACGTGGGTCAAGTACAAAATCATGAGCTTTCAAACAAGGAAAGTGATATTTATACCACATATATCAATTAATTTACTATACATATGTTTTATTGGCTTATACAGTGTGTTTTAAAAGTTGTACTGTATGATAAATTTATCAATATTTGTGGTACTATTATCATTTCCCTTCAAACAAAACCTACACTATTGTTGTCATGGAAATCAAGATTTTACAATATTTATGGTCAAGTTGATAAAGATAAACAACAAGATTGTGAGTTTGTGACGACTTCTAAATAAAAATCAATCATGTGTGTTAACTGAATAAAAACTATATACTTGGTTACTTACGATTCTTTGCATACATAATATGTAAAATCGTAGTGTAACTAAATAAGGCATGGCCCTTGAGGTACATCATAAGCTAAAAATCAAATTCCTAGATCCAGTAGAAGCTTGTACGGACAACGGGGGGCAAATATAAGCTACTTTTTGTCACTAGAAAATATACACACAATAATTGGCACCAAATTGAAGTTTTATACATGAAAACTCTTGCATTATTGACCACTTTATGACTATGGTGTAATGCTTTTGGTTGATAAACTAGTGGAGTTAAAGTATCTTTCTTATGGGATTAATAATAACCCATCTTTTAGTATGTACTTGTCTCTACTTTATCACTACTATTAAAGTTATAAATATTGTAAAAGTTCCTGGTTAAGATGCTCTAAATAATAAGCAAAGTAGATGTTTGAGATGGTGCTGACGATGGACCTAACGTGATAAGTACAATCGTTTACTGGTGGAATTTCATAACATTGTTATTATATATATATATATATATATATATATAGTTTTTTTTATAATTGGAGGCCATTCGCTTTGTCATAGCGACCTTTGGGGATCATAGTGGTCCTACATGTTTACAAAAATTACGACGAGTAAAATGGAGAAATGATAAATCATTTTAAAATAATAGGCTAAATTTTTTTTAATTATTAAATGAATACAGGTAAAAAAATCTGGTGATAAAATTGAGAAAGAATATCAGTATAATTTATATGTCACCATTTAATAATTTTAAGAAGATTTTTAAGCTATTTTTTATGAGCATAAATCATTTTCAAGTAAAATGTTTGGATTATTTGCACAAAGTAATAAAAAATATTCTATAAATTTTTAAATATAACACACATATATAAAAGTTATCTAAAATAAATTAAAAATAATATCATTAGATTGTTATTAATTATGGAAATAAATTTTTGATTTTTTTTTTTGATAATTTGAAAATCAAGTATCAAGATTATCTGAATATAAAAATTCGGTCACTCAAATATTGACATGTGTAAAGTGTTTATATAATAGATAGAATAAAATTTTGTCTTCTATCCTGGATTACTAGTTGTATTCTAATTAAAATTTTTAAAACAAAATAAAAATATATAATGTATATAACTTTTATCGTTATTTGTATATTATCTTGATATTAATATAAAGATTGTGAATCGACTAACTCAAAAATACATAAATAAGAGTATCAATTGCATTAACATAAAAAGAGATTTCATAAAATTATATATAAAAAAATATTTTCTTTGTCTCCTCTAATAAATAAAAGAATATTAGCTTTTTGAATAATTTTATTATTAACCGATACTCATATTAATATATTTAATGTCAAAGGTAGTGATACTTCAACTTGGAGGCCGGAGAACTTGGGTTGGGAAGTATTTAACTTCACCTACGTTGCTCAAGCACAGCTAAATGTTCGGAGATAACAAAGCATCCAAAATTAGCAAGCCATTCAATCTACCTTCATAAATTCCTCTTCTATTTCGATTTTCGAGTACATTATAACCTCCCCTTTGCCAATCTATCATACGATTATCCTTTGTAGGTTACCAGTGTCATAAAAGTAAAAAATGTTACTTTTAGATATTGTTTCTAGGGATATGCACGGGTCAAAACCCGGCTCGACCTGTGACCCGTGAAAGCATGGAAAATGGAACCGTGACCCGGCCTGTGAACGTTCGGGTCGGGTCCGGACAGGTCACGGGTTTACTTCACAATTTTTTTGTTTTTGGCTTTACCCGCGACCCGGCCCGTTAGTGTTTCAGATGAGCCGGTTCCGGTTCGGATCACGGGTTTCGGTCCATATTCGTTTTCTTAAAAAAACAATAACAAAGTCTCTTTTCACACCAAAAACTACCTTGTCTTGTCCCTATTTTTGTTAATATGCTACTGTCTGGTTAAAAGGTGAAATTGAGAAGAACAATGAGATAATAAGGAAAATTTAGTTAACATACATACAATAACTGAAATTTGAATGCGTATACAAGTTAATATCAAAGGAAAATAATAAATTTACAACAACTTTTAGCTTTCCACAACAATGCTTGTTTTATACAGTTGTACACTGTACAGTATAATGTGTACAGTTGTTGTGAATAACAAAAAAAATGTTAGAAATATCACTACCCATATCAAAAACATATGACATAATAGTGGATAAACCATTATATCCTACATACAACCATTAAAAGGATTTGATCATTTGAGTATTTTTTTTTAAGGTGAATTTCGTTCGAAATTTCGTATCGCGATTCGACGGCGGAAGGTCTAGAATACGTTGTTTTAACTGGGTCTGCGTTAGAGAGCTCCCTCGAAGTAGAAATGTCTATTTTAAATACCCGATGGGGGAAAACCCCCTACTAACCCGCCCGAAGGCACGACGATTAATAAGAGTAAACCTTGCCCCCTCAGACTTGAACCTAGGTATGCCCAAACCAAGCTTTCATAAAAGGACTTAATTTCTATGTCTTTTCCAAGGCTTGAACACAATACTTCATGCAAAGGGTTGATAAAACTAAAGTTCAAGAAATACTTAATAGTATAGTTTACCTTTTAACCATTATTATTATTATTATTATTATTATTATTATTATTATTATTATTATTTCCCAATCAACATTTTAATTTAGTTTTTATCTTTATTTTTTTGACCATCATTTATATTTTTAATTTTTGGCTCCCACGAACTTCTTAATTTTTTTAAAATTTTTTGGGTTTGTATATTTTATCATCAAATTTTTTAGTATATACTATTTTTTAATTTTTGGGTTTTTAACTTTTTAGGCTCCCTTGTTTTTATTCCCCTCGTACAAAGGTTTTAATTTTATAATACCACCTAAGTTTTGTGTCTCATACTTTGAGCACTAAATTTTCCCCCGACATTTTAAAGTTCCTAACACAGATTCAAGTCTATATAAACAAATCAACAAAGTTAATCTTATAATTAGCAAACCAAATCAACCAGCAAACAAAAGCAGTAAATCACTTAACTAACTTTATAAACAAAACTAGAACAACTACTAATTATAGCATGTAAGAAAGCACAAAAGAACATAATGGTTTTTGAAACAATGTTACTCACCAACCTATGTGGTATTATATATATATATATATATATGTATATATTTCATCTGGGTCAAATCTAACACGTTTTATATTGTGTGATTCATGTCAGTTACGTCGAACTGATTGTTGCGTTTATATGTGATTGTTTCTTATAAGTATTTTTATAAAGTTTTTATGTAGCAAATTCTTATTTCACCTTAAAAATTTTTTTATTTAATTATGATGTCATATATAAATAAAATAGAAATAGCTTTTTACATGTTTATTAAAAATATTAATAATTTATTTAAAGAATAAAAATTCTCTTATATAATATTACAAATAAAATGTCTTTTTTATTTAGTTTTATTAACTATATACAGTGCTGGCTTGACTATGTATTAAGGTTAGGCATGAGCCTAAGGCCCTCAAAATACAAAGGCTTCCATATTTTGGATTTGATGTTTTAGACTGTAGACTTTTGTGTTAGATAATATTACTATACAAGGGTGACAAGAATGCCCAAAAAAAACAAATAGGCAAATAAACATCATGACCTTATGACTAACCTTTAGAAAAAAATACACCACACAAATGAACTTATAACCTTCAAGGAAAAAAAGGAAAAAAAAAACGACTATTAAGAAATCGAAAAGTTCGTCAGCCGATTTTCACTCTCAAAAAAGATTTTCAACAATGAGTTAGTGATTAAATCTTGATTACATGAAAGACTTTCTCCTAAAAATGGTGCAGAAGTTTGCTTCTTTGCGTTTTTTTCACATATATCAACCTAGTTTATAAGATGAATTACTTTTTTTTTTGTTTTCTTTTGTTTACTTTAATTTGTATGTTGATCATTTAGGCTCCAATTTAATCTCGTTTAAGGCCTCCAAATAACTTAAGTCGGCTCTGACTATATAATTATCGTGTTAGTTGAATTATTAAAGTTATATTAAATTATAATGTAAACATTATAATTTTAAATTTTTAATTAATATGTCCGGGTTAAACTGATTAACTAGTTAAAATATAATAATAGTTTGTTACTTAAACTAAAAGCCAAAGCTCTTAACAAATTTTTTGAAGAACATGCAATATGTCTTATAACACGTTATACCTTATAAATAGAGCTCTCACGCCTATTGTATACAACAATGTATACAGATAAAATAATATAAGTAAGTGTAATTAACTATCTTATTGTTATAGTTCATTGATACACGATATGCATATATTATTTCAACATAATGTATATATTTCGGTTGTTCACATTAATTTCTCGCCTATATATAAATCCAAGTTGCTCTTCATAAAAATTTCTTACATCAAAACCATGCATACAAAAAGAATAAAGAAAAGTGACAAGTTAATTGTTCTCTACGATGGAAAGAATGATGACAAACGTCTTATATATCATAGTGGCTTCCACGATGATGTCGATGCTCTATACAAAGGCTGCTATTCAATGTCCCGCCGTATCAAGCTACTTTGCTCCATGCGTAAAGTACCTAATCTCGAGCGGTGGTGAGGTACCACCGAGATGTTGTGATGGACTCAAGTCATTGAACGGGGTTGCACGAACAACTCCTGATCGACAACAATTGTGCAGTTGTCTAAATAACTTTTTTAGATCTACTCCTAACATTAACCCTGATAATGCTGCTGGTCTTTCTGGGAAATGTGGTGTTAACATGCCTTACCTTAGCCCCAAGACTGATTGCACCAAGTATGTGATCAAATTAATAAACTTGTTTTATATAATTTTTTTTCATAACCTTATATATGTCGTGTGGATTGATTAAGACTAATGAACTCATCCTCTCTTAAAACTAATAGTGATGAACCCATATATATATCCTCTTAATATGATGAATAGTATTTTTGGTTTGAATTCACAAATTTTAAGATTAATATGATTGAATGTTGGCATGATGAATTAATTAACTTATAAAAATATATAAAACAATTTGTACCAAATCGATTATTTTTTCTATCACAATTTAGTGAAGAACAACTTTGACGATATTCATCTAGATCAGTAGATGTATAACTTGGAATATGATGTCATGATCTGTTAGTAAATATTTATTTCTCATGTTCAGAAATGGTAATTATATGTATACTATCATTATTTAGCCGTATGCCACTAAATATGTTTTAAGGTGTTTTATTATATGTACAACTAAAAAACTAGCTAGCTACTGATGCACGGATCATCATCCATAATTTTTTACTTAATTTATACAGTAATTTATATTGTTGGTATGTATGTTATATATGGTTGAGTACCTGAGTTTGCCATCTAAAGAAAAAACGAAAGTTGAACACAATTTAAAATAATGATGTTATATTTTACTATATGCTTTGGCTTTTGCAGGATACAATGACTATGACCTTGAATGCATAAAAACAGAAAAAGACTGTCGATGTGTCTGTGGGAGATAAAAAACCAGAAGTTATAAATTTAAATCTTATAAAATATATAAGTAACAACTAACAATAGATACATGAATGATAAAAGTGCATCACATATTGTACTTAGATGTATATAATGTCTTTATTATATAATGCTATAAATTGGCATCATATTCGTTGAGTTCGGCCATCGATCTCAATCTCATTCTCCTTATATATCAACTAGCTTTAGTTCATGACATGGAAAAAACTAAACAATATATTGATAAAACAAAATGGTAAATAGGTGAGATACCTCTGGTCTTATGAAGAGTATTGGTATTCTGAACATTCATGCTTGATAAGTTACCATTTTCACAATATATTGACCTGTAACCTTTATATATGGGACATATGGTAATATAGTGACACTACCACTTAGTTTTTACGCATTCGTATACATTGATTGAATACTTTACTTTAGTTTTATAAGTATTTAGAATTTATAAATGATTAAAACTTGCACTTGCGCACGCGAAATTATTTTAAAGATACAAAGTGTTTGCACATGGAGACTAAGATTATGATTTATAAATATTTTAATATTTTTAATAATTATTTAAGATCCTTATATTTATGTTAGTTAATACTTAATAGCATGTATATATTATTTTTGTATGCCACAAAAATTTTAAAGAACTAACACAAACCGAAATCAACTGATATATTTGTCCCAAACATAAAAAAAAAAAAAGAAAAAGGTTTCAATACTAGTATAAACCGAACCGATTGATATGTGTTTGTCTCAAACGTAAAACTATTAAAACAAGTCTTTAGGTTTTCAACTTTTTAAGGACCACATTTTTATACACACGAGAACGGTACTCCCACGTTGCGGCGGTGATGTAGCCTGTAGGTGATGACGGAGTGGTGATGTAATAGCGGCGGTGGCGGTGGCAGTTATTGGGTGATATATCTGACGGGCTCCGTCTTTTGCCGTTCGTTGAAAGTATATTAAATTACCACTCTAATGAAAGAGATAATTTTAAGAACACCCATATAATTTTTATAATTTATCGATGTACGCCTGTACGGTTTTTGAGACAAAAGATTTTAAATGAATTAAAAAAATAAAATGATTTATGGAGGAGAGGGAAAAAATGATTGGTTGAAATTTGAGGAGAGAGAAAGTGTATTATAGTTATTTTAGGTAAATATATAATAGATATGAGGGACATTTTGGGCAGATATTTAAAATCAATATTGTAAATTTAAGTTCAATGTTGAAATATAAAAGAAATCTGCTTTATAATATTTATAGACATACGTATATCTAGAAAAAAAATTTTGAATTTAAATCAAAGTATGAGTTTATATATATAGAGGAAAGTTATTTTGAGAACCATAAAAAAAAAAAACGCGAGAATCAATCTGGGCCACACATCTCATCTCCTTTTTTCTCTCTTATCACTTTCATCCAAATTTTTCAAAACGTTTTATCTCACAAACCGTGCATCGTTAGACGAAAAAAAAACCATGGGTAGTCTTAAAATTTCGTCCTCTTTCATTAGAGATGCGACTTGATATACTTTTGACAAACTTTTAAATTTCGAATTTTTTTTTTTTTTTCGAATTTTTTTTTTTACCTGCACATGTGTAGGATGTGTATGATGTATACCCTACACATGTCCTGCACATGTGTAGGACGTCCTACACATGTGTAGGATATACATCCTACACATGTGTAGGATTATCGCTAAAAAAAAATTAAAAAAAAATCGAAATTTAAAAGTTTGTCAAAAGTATATCAAGTCGCATCTCTAATGAAAGAGCACGAAATTTTAAGACTACCCATGCTTTTTTTTTCGTTTAACGATGTACGGTTTGTGAGATAAAACCATTTGAAAATCAATGGCCAGGATTGGTTCTCGCGTTTTTTTTTTTTTGATAATTCTCGAAATAACCCACCCCTATATACCTATTACTTTTGTAAACAAAGTTGTAATTAAATAAGCCAAACAAAAAGATACTCGTATAATATTTTTAACTCTCCATTGTATGTATATTATTTTTTTGTTAAGGCTTTTCGTATTTTCAAAAAGCCTGCACAAGCGACAAGCTAATGTAATGAAAATATTTTCTTTAAACGTGTTACTTTTATCCTATCAATTTTAACTCCAGCGACGATATTTAGAATATAACATTTAATCATCATCTATATCTATATCTATTATCTATAATCAACCTTTACAAAGAGAATTAGATTTAAGAATTAAGCATTTTTTATAATACCTCTAACTCTAATTAAGTAACATATGTTTATTTCACATCACTTCTTTGTCTCATTCTCTTATTTCATACTATCACTTTACAGTGTGACAATGTGTTAGTGTCCATCATCACCGATACCCCGACCATCACCTTTTATATCCATCACCACCACACTTAACCATCGCTTTTTAAATGGTTGCAACGCGTAAACACCCATCTAGTATTTTGTAATACGTAAATTGTTACAAGATGATGATTAACTTAATGTGATGAAACTTACTACAGATACACATTGAATATAGCAAAATTATTAACCTTCAATCGATATTAATTAACATTATATAGCCAATGAAGACTAGTATAACTGGTCAGAGGCATCTCATGTTTTACCAAGGTCTTGAATTCGATCTTTAGGGATGACAAGTTTTGGAGTTTTTTCCTCTAAATACTTGTAACTCTCCATGGTCAACATCTCGTTGTCTAGGATACGTGTAAGGTTTCACCATTATACGGTGAGGTTTCCCTGATGTCGAATACCGACCGAATGTTCTGGAAAAATTTAACATTTCATACTTACATAAAATAAAATCTAGCAAAAAACATAATCATTTAATAAGATTTCTAGAATTTAGATTATTAAGCTTTTTAATTTATATTATTTCCTTTTAAATCAACAAAAGAGATAAAAGTATCAAACCCGGTTCTTTCCTTTCTCTGTATTCTTTTATCCATTTTCATTTCTGTAAATTATTATTAAAAATATTATAAAATCTTCATATCATCTTCATCACCGTCACAAACTGAAAAAACGACGACGTTTTCATCCACCGGTAATTAACTATAAATCTCTTAATCTTCAACTCTTTTATTTGCCCCCCTTTTTAATTTATTTGTTCTCCTTATAAAGAAACCTATACATACATATATCTGTACGTATATGTATATATGTATTTATATATATTTTCCCCCAATTACTTAGGTTTATGAGCTAGCAAAACCCTAATTTATCTATTATTATTCAAATTGAATGTATTGTATACCTGATTATTGTTTCAATTTCATGGATATATATTCATATATATATACATGTATCTGTATGTATTGTTGTGATTAGTTAGGTTAATGAGCTTCAAAAACCCTAATTGAATGTATTATGTAACTGATTATTGTTTCAATTTGATGAAATATTAGGTTAATTTGAGAATTTGGGGGAATTATGAGATTAGGGTTAGGGTTTGGAATCAGGGGTTTTAGGTTTTGAGTGGATATTGGGTGGGCCGGGATCGTGGTGGGGTTAAATTAAGGGTGGAATTGTGAAGGATAATGTGTATACTGTGTGTGATTCAGAAGTGGTCACGGAAAATCGCTACGATGTTACCGTGGTTAGTGATACCGTTGATTGGACTATGGTTATTGTCGCAGTTCTTGCCACCGGCGTTTAGGTTTGAGATTACGTCGCCGAGGTTGGCATGCGTGTTGGTATTGTTGGTTACGTTGTTTTGGTACGAGATATTGATGCCGCAGTTGTCGGCATGGAGGGTTAGGAGGAATGCGAGGTTGAGGGAAAGGAAGAGGTTTGAAGCGATCGAAATGCAGAAGCTTAGGAAAACGGCGACGAGGAGGTGTAGGAATTGCTTGACGGCGTATCGGGATCAGAACCCAGGGGGTGGGAAGTTTATGTGTTGCTATTGTGGGCATGTGTCGAAGAGACCGGTTTTGGATTTGCCTTTACCCCCTGGGTTGGGTGGGTTGACGAACGGTGGGATTTTGAAAGATTTGGTTGGGAAAGGTGGGAAGATGTTGAATGGGAAGGTTTGGTCTGATAATGGTTGGGTTTGTGGGCAGGATTGGTTGGAGAATGGTGGGAGTTGGGTTGGTGGGTCTTTTTCGGGGAAGTCTGGTTTTCGTGGGAATAATAATGGGTATTCTAGTGGTGGCGATGACAATTGTTTTGCGGAGAAGTCTTATTCAAGTTTTGTTGTTTTTATATACAAGATTTTAGCATCGGTTTTCATGAGTATTATGTGGATTTGGAGAAAGGTATTTAGGGTTGGTTCATCTGATGAGGATGCATTGTCAGATGGAGAGATGAGGGACCTGGCTAAAAAAGGTGAAAATGGAATGAATTGTAATGAAAGTAAAAGCGAAAAAGCACGAAGAAAAGCCGAAGAGAAAAGACAAGCTAGATTAGAGAAGGAACAATTGGAGGAAGAAGAAAGAAAACAAAGGGAGGAGGTTGCTCGGTTGGTAGAAGAACGTAGGAAGTTAAGAGATGAAATAACTGAAGCTGAAAAAGATCGGTGTAAAGTATCACTACGTGAAAAAAACAATAAAAGAGAAGTTGAAAAGAAACGACATGAAAAAAAGAAAGACAAAGACAGGGGATCTAGTAAAAGCAACTCGGATGCAGATGAACTTGAAAAACGAGCAGTTAAGGAAAGCGAAAGAAACAAGAAACTTGAAACTGATCGCCGGGAAAATCAAAAAGGTACTACACAAAGTAATAACATTGGAAGCGTTGGCACCAGATATTTGGATCGAATGAGGGGTAGCTTTTTATCATCCTCTAGAGCATTTACTGGTGGTGGATTTTTTGGTAAAGGCACCGGTGCAAATACTAGTAGCACTAGAGAACTCAAATCTAGCGTTGCTTCTGATCATGTACAGAATACTACTTCCAGCAGGAGAGACCCTACTCAGTCTGAGCCACCTGGGAAATCAAATGCTTCTACAGATGATAAGAACATTGCTCGTCCAGTAAGTTCTTCTTGCATAGTTTTATTTTATAAGTTTTTAACTTTATTTAATTTGAAGTTTTAACATTCTTTTCTATTTCTATAATTTATTTCTTGATGTCAAAATAGAATGTGATATAAAAGTGGAGGTTCTATTATCGTTTCTCATCTTTCTTTTTCAAAAAAGTTACAATAATTTTAGTCCACCCGTGAGATCGTATTTGATGATAAAGTTAAATACAAATGTGCTATAAGTAAATTTTGATTCATAATACTATTTCCATAAATGTAAATTAAACGTCATATTGGCCAATAGTCTAAAGTAGCAACGCAGTTGCAATTTAATTAACAGTATATAAGTTCTACAGTCCTAGGATGTTTCATACATTGCACCTTATTATTTACTCAGTTGATATTTACTTCTGCAGGTACAGGTTGAGCCCCAGCCTTCAGGGCCAAAAAAATCATGGCAGCAGCTATTTACAAGAACATCAACTGTTCCGTCATCTTCTAGTACAAATGTCATAAGTAGGCCTAATGGAAATTCCCAGAAAGAGGTTCAGAGTCCCATTTCATCTCATATTTCAGTGACTCAGGGATTTGATAACCCCATTACATTTGGACTTCCTAATACTCTACCAAATTTTGCTTGTGAAGATCCTTTTATTAATACGGGTCTTCAGCTATCATCCAATTCTGTATTTCCTCGAGTTGGAGAAGCTCCTGATAAATTTTTACCTGAAGAATCAGATATTTTTGAAGACCCATGTTATGTTCCTGATCCCGTGTCATTGATTGGACCAGTTTCAGAGTCGCTTGGGTTTGTACCTGATTTAGGGTTTCAGAAGCCACATCCAATAAAACATATGTCCGATTTGTCTGAAGTGAGTAAGCCATCGCCCATTGAGAGGCATGCCAATTCTTTCTTCTCTACCAGTACACAGACAGCTCAAGATATGAACAGTATATCAATTGAAGATCAAGGTCAGGCAAGTGAAAGAGGGTGGCAGATATGGGATAGTCTTGGTTCTGCAGGTGACCCTTCAAGCTGGCTTTTACCTGCAGAGCTGTCTGGACCGCAACCTCAAAGAACTATGGCTTCCTTGTTCAAGAAAGATGATCAAAAAACATACAGCCATTATGTGCCTGGTACAGATGATGATCCATGGATGCCAATGACTTATGGCTCGATGTCTGAAAGTGACAAGCATACTACTCGGAATGAATTGGTTTATGGGAGTCCGAATGGATCTGCTATTAACCATCCATTTCAGCTGTCTCAAGGCAATTTTTGGGCCAAGTAAGAATCATAACTTTGCCACTCTCATTATTTCGGATGAAAAGCTATATTTAGGATAAACTATAAGTTTTTGTTAAACCAAGTTACCTTGTTTTGAATTGGAAGTATTGCAAAATTAGATAAGAAAGCTGTAGTTACATTCCCCACTGTCATGAGTCATGACTTTGACAGAGACCGCCCATCAAATTTGAACTAGTACCATCACTGCTTTAATCTCACTCGACATCTATTATTGATAGAATGTAGTCTAAAAGGAAGCTCACTATTCAAGATTAACACACATTAATCATTTAATCTATTGTACATAATTTGTATTCATATGTCATCTCTCTTCATCTTCATCACCAGCATGCTTTCAGATTTGTGACATTACTTTCACAATCTAAATGATTGAACTTATAAGATTCTTAAACACCTAGGGATAGACTGGAAAGCATAAGGATCTAGATCCGGATCTGTTCGTAATAGATATATATAGCAGTATGCCATGTTTAATATTGTTTGCATCTGTAAAAGTTCTGTTTTAATTATTCCATGAAACCGTGTGTATAACAAATAGCTGTTCAAATCCCCTCTATCCAAGTAAAGAACCCTTGATAATGCAAATAGTTTGGAAGTGATTTATACTCGTATATCTACTTATATAGTTCTATATGAATATATACAACTCTGCATGTATTAAATCAATATACTTACAGTTTTCTTAAACCAATTTTGGGACTTGTTAGCTGTTAAACTACAATAGAAACATCTATGTGACAGTTAAATTATTTTTTATTAGAAGACTACTTTGAACATGTGGCTTGTATCGTTCAATCCAGGAATATCAATAGAGTAATTCCCAGAATTCATCTCAAAATGCATGCATGAGTATGAAAAAACCAATAATGAGTGCACATGAAGGTGGTCTCTCCAAATCCCCATTTAGAACGGGAAATAGTTCAAGGCCCTTGTATAGTTGTATCTGGCCTGCATGTGCATCATTATACGAAGTAGCTCACTTTTTTAATTTTTTTATTCTTAACTCACTGTTTTGTCGCAAAAGTATTTTAGCAAAAGTTCAGAACAGCTAACCGCGTATTGTTCATCATTTAAGATCTGTGCAAATGCCATATCGTCCACCATTGCTATTATTAGCACGTCAACCTTTGTGATGCAACACAGCCATAATTGAACATCTCTGCAAGGACGTTCTTAATTTTGGGAGATAATTAAGCCTAAAGTGAAAGCCGATTTTATGTATAAATCTATATGTTTATCATATACATGTGTAACGTATATAATGTTTCCTTTTCGGCCTGCTTATTACAATATACATTACTTTCTTGGGGTGTTCTAATTTTGATTACGCTTGTTTCGTTTTTAACAGTAAAGAGAGGGCTGTTCCAGTTTCAATTGAAGTAGGAAGTGCATCAACCACAAGAGCTGTTGGTGGGCTATACTCCACCCCAGATGTACAGTCTGTTTGGTCATATGAACGAAGAGAAAAAGGAAGAACTTAAAATACGTAAAGATGAGTACGATGAGGGACTTGTTTCTTTCTATTCTGAAGTGGAAATGAATGAGCCTCGTTTGGAGGAAAGTTTAGAATATTGGATGCATATATTGTATCCTCCTCTCTCTCTTCGTTATTAGCCAGATTTAATTACATTTTCTCTTACACCAATCAATACAAGTGACCTGCAGGTCCATTTACTTCTTACTTTTACACATTGCGTTGGAGCAAACTGTGAAGAGTGGAGGGTCATGGGTTGGAGCCCTGAAGGCCTTGGTGCAATTCCTGTTTGTACTAATGGTAGTTCTTGTAATGGTGGGATTTTATTTCATTTTAACCAAAGAAAATATACCAAACACTTCTGATAACCAAGCCTTTTGTACACTCGGCTACTCTAGCTTTATAACAATGTATAGAATTGGCAAACGGGACGGATTGGGTAATAGAATTTGCACTTCTAAGCTTGGAAATTTGGTCATACTTATGTTTTTCGGGTCTTGTTAAGTTGGGTTTTATATTTAGATTATAGAATCATGCCCCTTTTAACTTTTATTTCCACTCTTGAATCCTACGATGTATATTTCCTTTCTATTTTTAGAATGACATAAAAATAAAATTTTTAGTTTTAATAACATCCTGCCATGCCACAAAATATACCAAATAACTTTAAGATAATACCTTAGTTGATGATGTTATTGAAATATCCGAGTCCATCGCCAAATGTCTGAGATGTCTAAACATCGTATAATGCCTAAATTTTGCAGGATTTAGCAACTGTCCATGTTAACATTGCACGTCCGTTTTTGTTTCTTCTTGCCTTGTTTGTTTGTAATTTTCATTTTTCTTCATTATTTTTTAGGAAGAAAAAAAATTCAAAAGATGATCATGAGTTGAATGTAATGTGCCAATTTGAAACGCGTTAAAATCTTAGTACCGCCAGGAAAGAAAAAGACTCAAGTTGCTTTGTTATCTGAATATCTGTCACATTTTATAGGGTTTTAAATTTTAAAAAAAAAACAATAATTATGTTACAACATGAATCATTTGATCAAATTATAGTTTGTTCAAATTTTAATATTTTCATACTCCACTAACAAACAAAAAACACAATTCAAATACCGGTGTGTTGAATAACCCGAGACCCACGGTTGACAACACCGGCAACTAGCAACCAGCCACCACTAACCACCACATGTTATGCGAGTACTATTTTTGTATCCTATTATTATGAACTAAACATTTAGCCAGTTGGTTTGATTCGAATGTAAAACACGGATAAAAATAAAACTCGTTTGAATCAAATACGGGATACTTCAGATTTATATAGAGTTGCTCCTTCTTTAAAAAATATATAATAACATATGTTAAAAACAGATCTCCCTACACAAGTTCTAATAAATTTCATAACACAATCGAAGTAAATTTATTCTTAAAATACTATACTAGATAGATAAACCTTTTACAATTTGATGAGTCAGATTTCAGATTAAAGCAGGAAAATCTTTTTGAAACAAACGTAATGGCAAACACACAAGTAGAAATTCTTAATTACAAATTTACAAGGTTGGTGATGAAGTGATTCTCCAATTCAAAAGTAAAGTTTACAGCATAAATGTACAAGTTTATATGACACACTGTGTAAAAAGAAAATGAATTCCATTCCACAAATCACGTAAAGATACCGCCATGTTTAGCTGTCGGAAACCAAAGAAGCCTCTTCAACGGATGATGTATGAGGATCACAGACATGAAGCTTGGTGCATACGTCTTCTTTCTCTAAAAATTGCTCTGCATTTGTAAGGATCAATGGAGAGTATTCAAAAATTAGCACTTTACACTGTTGAAAAACATAAGGTTACATCATAATTTAATACATAAAGTTTAAAGTCAAAGAAAGAAATCAAGAATTGAATATTTTGATTAGTAGCATTTGGTTCCTCATCAGTCATCACCAAAACGATCACTTCTCTGAAAATGCACAAGTGAAAGAAAAAAAAAACACATGTTGCTAGAATGACGAATTCCAACATGATGTTAAGTACAATTAAAGGGGAGACTGGTAAGGCAATAGATCAAAACTTAGATTGGTAAATTTAGTATGTGCTGAAGTGGGTTGGGTTGATATGCTGACCCCATAAACATTTGTTGCCCATTAGATTTTTTTATAAATGGATAATGTGCTAAAAGAATTATACATAGTATATTCTTAGAATAACACCGGCCTCTAATCTATTAAATAAAACATACTTGGAGGTTGTATGGATTGAAAATGCACTTTAGCCAAATTTCGACCCATTATTTAACTTGTTAGAGATACTAACGAAACAAAAACCAACAACACATTTATAAAAGGCGGCCAATTTGCAACAACACATTTATAAAAGATCTTATGCTGACCATTATTTTGAAAAAGCATTTGGAATAAATGTTAATGTATGTGCAAAGAAAGTTTGAGAATTGATCAAACCTTGGGCAAGTACTGCTCCACATTTTTGCATTCTTTCAAGAGCAGCTGAAAGATTGTCAACTGAATCCTTCAACAACTTAATATAGGTAATCGAACTTACCTACTTACGAAGATTTATATTATGGAGTATCTTATTTTTGTAAATACCTGAGTATCAGGATCTTTCAACAACTTAATCACTTCTGAAACAGCCAAATTGCAAGTGTCACGGCTGTTTTATAAGAACTTCTAAGCATAGGCAACAACTCCATTGCAGAGGTTGACAATTCCACAAAAATATGCAGGTTGGATGGTCGAGAGCTCAAGGAAGAATAGAGGAGCTTAGTAATCTACTAAAGTGACACACTGCAGCAGATCAAAAACCAAATAAATATCATATTAAAAGTGGATTATTTGATCCATAAAAGATGCGAAACAGATGATGCTTGATGCAAATGTTGATAGTCAACATTGTCAACGACAAAAATAATGTATAGGAACTTCTTGGTTTAATAGGGGGTTTTTCGAGAGTCCAGACCTACGTATAATTTAGGAGTAGAAGTAGGATAGATAGCCGGTCAAAAAAGAAAAAAAATGTATAGGAACTTCTTGGCCATCTAGTGAAAGCTCATTTTGATTAAAACATTCTTGTTCAAATGGTTAAAGATTTAAAAATTCTTGTTAAAACGAAGATCAAAATTGTTCTATTTAGATGACTGGGAACCGATAGCTTTTCTTTCCGAAACAGTTTCTTTACAAAGCTAATGCACCATTCTATCAAGATTCTATAGCTTAAAAGTAATAAAGGAAGATTAACGCTTAGCATGCGTAATATATCCTATATTTAACACTAAAATGACAGCATATTTCAAAAAAGCAATTGCTAAAATAGTTATAACGGATAATAACTAATACATTTTTTAGAAGGTAATTCGACCAATTTATCTAGAAATAGGTCTGTTTGGGTTTTGTTGTCAATTAGGGTCATAGCTAAAAGATTTAACTACTTAGAAAAAGGGCAAAATAAAATCAATAAAATGCATTAAAGCTCCTAAATCGCTTAATCAAAGAAAATCAGATTAATATAGTTTATGCAATTATGTTGATTACCAATAAATACATATGAGTCAATACCCAACCCGTCAGACCCAATTTTACATGTTGTACAACCCACCCTTTTGTCACTGCTAGGATAACACAGGCACATGCATAAATTAGGAGAAGAAAGTGCTGGTATTTAAGAACACAAATAAAGCTTGTTATTGTTAGACAAAATCTGTTATGGTAATGCATGAGCATTCCCTGGTCAAACGACCTAAATTTGCAACCAAGAACACCCCATACTTATTCTGATCTATGATTGTTTATAAAATGATGAAGTAGAATTTATGTCAAAACTAGTAATCAAATATCATAAACAAGTTATGCTTATGAAGCTCGGACAGCATAGCAACTTCAAAGAATAAAATAATGAATAACCAACCTACTTCACAAATGACTTTAGTTAACTGCTCCTTTTGCCCGCAGAAAAGGGCTGCTTCTATAAGCATTTAGGAAAGGTATTTTTGGTATTTTACCACTGTACAAGTAAAATAAACTTATGTACAAGCGTCTTAATGAACAATAAACGGATCTAACCCAGAATCTGCTTGTGATGTAGCCAATTTATATACAAGAACAAACCATAAAGAACACTAATAATAACTACATAGCTGAATGATTATACTAATAAAAGAGTTTTACACCAGATAGAAATTTCATAGAGGCAGAGAATGTTTAATACGACTGCTAATCAAAACCTATACTATAGGGGGTGTTTGGTATAATGGAATGGAAAGGGAGAAAGGGAATGAGAAAGGTTTCCCTTGTTTGTTTGCGACGAAGAAATGGAATGAGAAAGGAGAACGAGAAATCAATTCCATTCTCTCCATTCTAAATTGTAGAGAATGGGTGAATGGAAAAAAAAAAATTGTTTTCTTTTTTTTGAAGATGTTATATGCAATAAATGTATTATTATTTAAAATTTTATTTTTTATATATATTCATTCTCTGTGGGTACCAAACAACGGAATACATTCTCTTTCCAAATACTCATTCTCTTTCTCACTATTTCCATTCTCTATTGCATTTCCATTCGCTATGATTTCCTCCTACTAAACACCCCTTAGAATCCTTTCTTCCTGTCTTCATTGTAGTGCGTTGATCCCGTAACTCTCTTCACTTCTTAGTTGGAATCGCAAATCCCAAATTAACCAAATTAAGTTAGGCATGGTCATGAATAAGAATGAGCATCAAGACAACACCCATTTCAAATAATATATCATATAAAATGCTTTTGTCCAAGGATCTTTGGTTCACCATGTCACTAGACTTGACAAAATAAGTTGGTCAAATTAGGTTGGATAATGTGTCAAAACTTAATACTAGTTGAAATGGGTAAATTTTAATGCAAGTTGGAAAATTTCAGCTTTACTGGTTTCTTTACTGCTGTCTATTTGACAGGAAGAAAACATGTTACATAAGGTATAGACAAAGAAGACCATTTCCTACTTATTGAAGCCACCGCCTAAACCGACCTCGGCATACATAATAATGTCCCCTGCCTTCGGAAAAGAAAAATTACAGTTAAAAGATTAAATTTGTCATTTAAAATATGTGAAAAAACAAATTTGTCACTAATATATTTAGAGGCTCAAAGTTGCTATTATAACTCTAAAAGGAGCATATTTGCCACTCGAAATATATGAAAAGATCAAATTAACCATTGATTTTTCAAAAGACTTTTATTTGGCACTAAACAAAGTTATAAGTGTAAATTGCTAGCAAAAATATAACGATATTTTAATTTGCTCTTTTTAGCACATTTTGAATGGCAAAATACAAAAAGTCAAAATTTATTTAAATCAATATTCAAATATTATATATATATATATATATATATATTGAAAAAAGGATTTTTACCTTTTTACCATTAAAAATCTAATACGGTACAAATGCAATGACTGGCTTGCCTTTAATGATCTCCAAGAGGTTTTCTTCATTCTCTACACATCTCACCCCTTCGATTGTTGTTGCTTGTTTTAACTGCAAAAACAAAAAAATCAATCATAATGATGATTGAAAAATTATTTTGGAGCTCATACAAAAGTTTTTGAAATAAATACCCCTGCAGCGGCACATGGCCCCTTCGCATCAAATTGCTCACGGGGATAATCAACGTCCGTGTATAAGGCCCCATGATTGCAAAATACTATATATTGTAGGGCCTTACAGGCATGTCCCCAAGATTTCTCTCTCCCATCTTTCGTCTTATTGTAACGGTCATAGCAATCTATAAGATGCTGTATACTGAGCTTTTGTAATGGCTTTTCTGGGTGTGCTATTTTATCGATCGCTTCACATGCTCCTATCGTGGCAGCGGCCCAGCATGTTCATGTTCCTGTTCCTGTGGTTATGTTCCTAACCGAGGTTATTGCATCATCTTTACGCCAGTCAAAACAAAAATCTTCAAGCGCGGTCTGGTCTTTCGTTTTGTTCTCTTCGACGACATCTCCCTTATATATATATAAAAGAAAGAAAATATAGAAATTAAATAAAATATTAACTAATTAAAATAATTAGGCAAACAAAACATAAGGTTCATTAATTAATTAAAAATATTAATCACATGATAAAAGATTAAAATATATATTGAAATTAAGTTGCAAGTGGTAAGAAAATTATAAAAAGATAACTAATTAATATAATTAAGCAAATAAAACATAGGTTTCATTAATTAATTAAAATGTTAAGCACGTGATAAAATATTAAAATAGCTTGAAATGAAGCGATGAAGCCGCAAGTGGTAAGAAAATTATTTTTAAAAAAATTACCTATAGAATGTAGCTAAAGATAATTAATTAAAATAATTAGGCTAATAAAACATAGGGTTCATTAATTAATTAAAATGTTAAGCACGTCATAAAATATTAAGCACCTGATAAAGTATTAAAATACATTAAAATTAATCGATGGAAGCCGTAAGTGATAAGAAAATTATAAAAAGAAAATTACTTATATAGAATGTAGCTAAAGATAATTAATTAAAATAATTAGGGAAATAAAACATAGGGTTCATTAATTAATTAAAATATTAAGCACCTGATAAAATATTAAAATACTTTGAAATTAATCGATGGAAGCCGTAAATGGTAAGAAAATTATAAAAAGAAAATTACCTATATAATATAGCTAAAGATAATTAATTAAAAATAATTAGGCCAATAAAACATAGGTTTCATTAATTAATTAAAATGTTAAGCACGTGATAAAATATTAAAATAGATTGAAATTATGCGATGAAGCCGCAAGTGGTAAGAAAATTATAAAACGAAAATTACCTATATAGAATGTAGCTAAAGATTTATTTTATTTTTTTGAACAGTGAGAATGTAGCTAAAGATAATTGTAAAAAAAGGAGGCGGCTAGAAACTCAGTAAAAGTTAGGTTTTAACCCTATTTCCTTTTCTTCCTTTACAAGACAATTTTTTTTTGTTTTTAGAGCTAAATACAAGGATGGTCCCTATAGTTTATTGATTTGTGCAAGAACGATCCATTTTTAAGATGTTGTGATGGACTCAAGTCATTGAACGGGGTTGTACGAACAACTCCTGATCGACAACAATCGTGCACTTGTCTAATTAACTTTTATAGATCTACTTCTAACATTAACCCTGATAATGTTGCCGGCCTTTCTGGGAAATGTGGTGTTAACATGACTTACCTTAGCCCCAAGACCGATTGCACCAAGTATGTGATTAAATTAATAAACTTCTTTTATATAATTTTGTTTCATGACCTTATATATGTCGTTTGGATTGATCAAGACTAATGAACTCATCATCTCTTAAAACTAATAGTGATGAACTCATCCTCTTAATACGAATAGTAGTATTTTTGGTTTAAATTCACATTTTTTAAGATTAATATGATTGAATGTTGGTTTGATGAAATAATTAATTAACTTATAAAAATATATAAATTAACAATTTGTACCAAATCGCTTATTTTTTTCTATCACAATTTAGTGAAGAACAACTTTGACGATATTTATGTAAATGTATTTGGAATATGATGTCTATTAGTAAATATTTATTTCTCACGTTTCAGAAATGGTGATTATCGGTATATTATCATTATTTAGCCATGTAACACCAAATATGTTTTAAGATGTTGTACTATATGTACAATACTATGAATTATATATAAATTATATTTGAAGGTGTACAACTAAAAAACTACTGATCATCATCCATAATATTTTACTTAATTTATACATTAATTTATATTGTTGATATGTATGTTAAATATGCATGGTTGAGTGCTTGAGTTTGCCGTCTAAAGAAAAAACGAAAGTTGAACACAATTTAAACTCTAATGATGTTATATTTTACTATATGCTTTGGCTTTTGCAGGGTACATGGCATACTGCTATAATATGTTATATTGGTTTCATGGAATAATTAAAACAAAACTTTTACAGATGCAAAACAATATTAAACATGGCATACTGGATCTGGATCCTTATAATGATCCAGTATTGGATTAGGATTCCTAGTGGGGTTTGTGATGGTAGTTGGTCCACTTGTTTTTCTCAGAAGCCGGAGAAATTGGTACAACAATCATGTTGATAGTTACCTTGTAAGGATCATTAAAACACATAATAAACAAACAGGCAGGCATGGTCATTAATAATAAAGAGCATCAAGACAGAACCCATTTCAAATAATATATCATATAATGATCATCCGGATCAACACATATAAAATGCTTTAGTCCATGGATCTTTAGTTCACCATGTCACTAAACTTAACAAAATAAGTGGTTCAAGTTGGGTTGGATAATGTGTCAAAACTTAAAACCAGTTGAAATGGGTAAAATGCTTTTGTCCATGGATAATGGGTAAAACTTAAAACCAGTTGGGTTGGATAATGTGAGTTTGCGTGCAACTCACAAACGGGTATTTCAAAATTTTTTTATTCTTTTTTCTTTCTACTTTTTCTTTGACGGTCAACACTTGGCCACAACCTTTCCTCTTTTTTTTTTTACTTGTAAGCCTTCAATCTCCTTCAACCAAGTTCATATTTTCAGGCCACCACCACCGACCACCTACCTTGACCACCACCAAAACTGCCGGTAAAAACTTTGGCCACCACTATCGATAACCACCTGAACTGCATCTATAAAAACGCCGACGAAACACCACTACCAACATTCTTAAGACCATATACAAGTCCAAATTTGGAGAGCAACATCACCGGCCACCTACCTTAACCAACACACATGATCAATTTACCCCAAACCGCTGAACCTAAGCTAAACTCTGATGTTGTCGTTAACCACCACCGCCACTGACGGAACTTCTCCCTTGCTAAAACAATCAATAGCCTTCCAAATCAACTCCAACAATAGCAAAAACAAAAAAAAATAATAAGCAACAATAATAACAATCTTAAATATAATACAACATCATTCGAATCTCATAAACAAATTTAAGTTGTGGGTGTCTGGGATAGACTGATGACGGTGGCGGCTGCAAAATGAGGACGGTCCCAGAACAAATAAAATCTTCACAATCGGATGAGCATCGACAGATCAAAAAAATAATAATGAGAAAATCAACATCGGCAATTTCGTTTACCGTCGTAAAAATCGAAAACGAAAAACCATCTTCTTTATTTTGGCACAGATAGCAACACAGAATTTGACATAATGATATGGTGATTGATTTTGTTGCAAAAATAAGGATATTTTTTGTGAGGAGGGTAGGAGAGGTTTGGATAGATAAAGACTAAATTATAATATGGGATTTGGTAAGTTGTTCATCAGGGTAGGTGTTAATGTGTTATGGGTCGTAATGTGTCATCCACCGTTTTCATAAAACCTACACGTGGTTTTCAAGAATAAATAAATACGAGTAATGATTGTTACTCAAACTTACTCTAGCATTTTTTTTATAGAAAAAACTCACTATACTTTTTGGTGTATATATATGTCAATTACTACTAAAACTATTTTACACAATATGATACCTTGTGTTAGATGTATTGATAATGATTGGCAGTTAACAATTTTCAAAAAGATGATTAAATTGAGTTTTGGCTATACATATAGAGGAAAAAATAGTGTCTTCTTAACCCATATCGTTGTCTATTTCATAGTTTTGTTTGTAGTCCTTTTGGTTTTACTAATTTCCTATTACACCTTTTAAAATTTGGCTATGTTTTGTATACAATACTAATTTTCTATTACACCATCTAAAAATGAATAAAAACAAATATTATACAAAATAGTGAATTTGGAGAGGAATACACCTATCTTGGTAACTAGCAAATACAATCCAAATCTTTCCCTAGAATTTAGGTAAAAAAAAAATTTCTCACTACAATTTGGCCTTCCCAAGTCAGCCACCAGATTCACCTTCTCTCACTAGAATTCATATATGCTAAATGTCATTGCAATGCTCTGCCATCCATATGTATGGCGGCGTATCGGACTTTTCGAGTTTCAATTGTATCATCAATATTGAAGAAGTGATCACGCTTATACAGTCATTGATCAACTTCATTGCCATTAAATCGAGGAAAATCCAGCTTTGTGAGCTTATTATTACTTGTTATTGGTTCGCCGTTGTTATGAACATTTAGGGTTTGTCAATTTTGCAGCTCATCCAATCGTTTGGCCATGTCATCCATGACGCCTCGCAAACTAATCATCGATTCCATTGTTGAAGTTGTATCCTTCTGATTTTGCCCGAATTCCTTTGGAAACCTCTCAAAATCCTTATTTCTAGCTTCCGGTGCCATGATTTTAGGAGAAGAGAATCAATAGCGATCGGATTTAGAATCGAAATATTTGATCGGAGTTGTGGTGGTCGGAATCGGATCTCCGGTGATTGGAGCTCTGATACCAAAATGATATAAAATCAAAATGATCATCACATTTTAAAGAAAAAAAATGTCAACTTTTTGCTCATTTGCTTTTTAATTTTTATGTATAAAATTATAAAATAAATTGATTTTAGATAAACTTTTTCATCTTTTTCTTTAACATCATCACATTTTAAAGAAAAAATGTCAATTTTTTGTTCATTTGCTTTTTAAGTTTTATATATAAAACTATAAAATAAAATTGATTTTAGATGAATTTATCATCCTTTTCTTTAACATCATCACATTCTAAAGAAAAAAATAATTTTTGTTCATTTGTTTTTTAGTTTATATACATAAAACTATAAAACTGATTATGAAGTGTTAAAAAAATCACACATTTGATAGTTTCCAATTAAAAAAAATCGATATTTTGATATTAAATATGATAATTTTATATCCGTTTCCGCTCGGTGAAAATTAACTACTCGTATTTATTTACTTTTTATTTAAAAATATAAATTGATGTTTTACTGTATTTTTTATTTGCCCACTTTTTATTTGCTTTTTTTGATGTTTTCTTTCACGCAACATGTCAAAAGATTGGCGTGAAGATGAAATCCTGCCTCCAGTCCGTAAGACTACGAGGATGCTATGCCGCTGTAGAAACGTGTGAGGCAATAAACAACCTGGCCAAGTGACCTTCTCCGTACCAATTCTTAAGCATTCAACATGTCATCGATTGCTATGATCGATACATAACAAACAAGGGATGCTGGGGCTCTCCATACAGGGCCTTGCATTACATTGTATATAGGAACCGGGGACGCCTTTACAGTCCAACGGCTTATCCACCGAACGACCGTGACAGTCAGGGAAACTGTAAAAGCTTTGGGGTAAGTTGAGCATCATAATACAAGTAACATATATATGTGGCATGGTTTGCACTTTTACTTTGTTACTTTTACCTTGTAGTTCTAGAATAAGTGGTGAGGTAATTTGGTTTGTTAGCTTATTTGACTGGTCAGATTCTGTGTATGCTGCAGTGGGATTTGGTTGTGTTTCAGAAGCTTTATTTTCATAGTTAGTATGTTTGGCTTTGTTATAGAGTGTTAAGATTGAGTATTGTAGTATTTTGGTGTATTACTTGGGGACAGTCAAGTTGTAGAATGAGTCAATACTTTGACAGAGTCTCACAAGCTCGGAAAAAAGCATGTTGGAAAGTGACTTAATATATATATTAGGAGAACATGGGTAGTTTTATTTAGTGGCCTAGGTAGTTTTTATTTGCAATGTTTACCCGTGATGTTTTGTAAGCTATATGTAGCCCATATGTTTTCATAGTTTTAATTAGTGGCCTGGGTAGTTTTTATTTGCAATGTTTACCCGTGATATTTTGTAGGGCTATATGTAGCCCATATGTTTTCATTGTTATCAGTGTTTTTCTGTTTGCAAGACAACAAACTTTTCTTTCATGTTGTGAGTTTTGAGTTGTTTATCTTTTGAGGACTGAACCTACTTTAATTCAAGTATGTCGTGCAAAGAGCTTCATGTGCCAAGATTGATCGAGTTGGGTGGGTTAAGGGGGATGAAGCACGACTTCTAGAAGCGGTGTCCTGTCAACCCGTGATTGCTGAGATTTCTCATGCGGTGCTTACTTTGGCTATATAGTAATGGAAGACAGGTAGGAGACAATGGATACTTACGGGTTCAACGGTATGTTGAAGATGCCAATGGGACAGGTGGAATCGCAAAGGCGTATTTCTATCCCGTTATTCGAGTTTACGGTGTTTCTCACCTTAAAAACTTCAAGAGATCTTGATGCACAGTCATTCTAGAAATTTTTTTTTAAGGATTCTGTTGCCAATATGAATTTGGGATGGTTTGAATTGCTTCTTTTTTTTCTTCTTCTTTCTTTTCCTACACCCAGGATTATGTTTATGTTTCAGTTAGAGCTCTTTTTATCTTCTATTTTGCCTTCAATGATTGTCATGTCATGAAATTAATACTAATTGCATAACCTGGTTTAAACACATTAACTATATCTTAGTATTCTAATACTATATTGTTTAGTTAACTAAGGATGAAAAGGAAAGGAAAAGGGAGAAAAAGTTTTCCTTCCTAATCACCTCAAAAATGAGAGAAAAAAGTCTTCAGAATAAAAAAAAACTATAACTTTCCCCACTTATCCTCTCTTCTCATTTCCTTTCCATGTCATTTTTTTCCTTCCCAATCCTTTTACCCCCTTCTTAAAAAAACTTAACAATACAGTTTATTTTTTTTCCTCTTCACTTCTTTCCTTTCACTTTAATAAAAAAACTAAACAATAGAACCTAAAAGTATATTAAAATTGGTAAAAAAGAAAAAAATCAAAAAATATTAAAGAATCATATCATCCATTTTATGAAAAAAAACAAACCTTTTATTAAAAAAACTAGCAAAGGTGTTTATTTTTAGGATGGGGATTCCCTAAAGTTAAAAATAACTTTAGGGGCAAAGTTGTTAATCTCAACCCTTGAATTAAAATCAAGGGTCAAAGATTTTGAATCTTGACCTTTGGGAGGTGTTTGGTAGGAAGGAATCATAGAAAATGGAAATGTAATAGAGAATGGAAATAGTGAAAAAGAGAATAAGTATTTGGAAAAAGAATGAATTATGTTGTTTGGTACCCACAGAGAATGGATATATGAAAATAAAATAAAATTTTAAATAATAATAAATTAAATACATATAACATCTTGAAATTTTTTTTTTTTTTCATTCTTAGCCATTCTCTACAAATATGGAGAGAATGGAATTGATTCCCCTTTTTCCGTTATCATTCTTTTTCTTCATTGCAAACAAACAAAAGAAGTCTTTTCCATTCCATTTCTTCCCTTTACATTCCATCATACAAAACACCCCCTTGATTTCAATCTAAAGGTTAAGATGCTTTCAACTTTACCCCTAAAATTATTTCTAACTTTAAGGAATCTTCATCCTTATTTTTAACATCTAACAATGAACTTTACAGTTTTATATATATAAACTAAAAAGCAAATAAACATAAAGTTAGACATATTTTGATTTAGAATGTGATGTTAAAAAAAAAAAGAATGAGAAGATTCATCCATAATTAAAATTAGAAAATTAAAAATCAAAATATTCATCACACACACATATATTAGTATGGAATCGCAATCAGACACTTAATATAAAATAGACAAATAGATCGAGTCAAAGAAATAAATGAGAAATAAACAATTAGAAAAAAAATTTACCGAAAATTTAGTTAGAAAAAGTTGAAAGTGTTAAGTATTAACCATAATCTATGCCTCCAAAGACGAGAAAGTTGAAAGTGTTAAGTATTAACCATAATCTATGCCTCCAAAAACAAGAGTGTTTAGTGCTACCCACTTGATCATGCTACATTTGAATCAAATATGAAAGTTACCCGGTCTCTTTTATTTTTTACCAACAAATGTCAAGAACAGATCTCCCTAAACAAGTTCTAATCTTACAAATTTCAAAATACTATCAAAGAAAATTTATTCTCACACTTTAATGTCGTTACCTTAACCTTCCCATGTGTATACTAAAATAGTATAACTGATTAGGACTCTTCAAAAAATCCTTAATAATCCACTTCTATAAATGTAAGAAGTGAGACTCAAACTCGGTAGATTTCTCTAAGCTCTGAACCTTACTAATGAGTCACCAACCCATTGGTAGTTAGATTTCATAATAAAGGGGCAAGAAAATATTTTTGAAACAAGCGTCTTGGCAAACACAACTATAAATTCTTAATTACAAGGATTGGTAATAAAGTAATTATCTGGTTCAAAAGTAAAGTTGGCAGCATAAATGTACAAGTTTATATGACATAAAAAGAAAATGAAATCCATTCCACAAATCACATAAGGATCAATCGCCGTGTTCATCAAATTTAGTTGTCAGAAACCAAAGAAGCCTCTTCAACGGATGATGCATGGGGATCACAGACATGAAGCTTGGTGCATAAGTCTTCTTTCTCTAAAAACTGCTCTGCATTTGTGAGGATCAAGGGAGCGTATTCGAAGACTAGCACTTTACACTGTTGAAAAGGATACAATTTCATTAGTCAAGGTAACTTTTATTCACAAATGTAAGCCAAGATGGCGATACAAAACTCATACACCAAATACAAAATCTTAAAACTACACCGATCGATCCAACTAATGTTTTTTTATTCTTCTTTCTATTCCTATACCAAAGAAAAAGAATAGATTGAGAACAGGACAAAACGTGTACAGTTAGATTGACAAATTAGTATGTGCTAACGTCGGTTAGGTTAAGATGGTGACCCCATAAACACTTTTTGCCCATTAGATCTTTTTTTTATAAATGATTAATGTGCTACAACAAAATTTGTATACATAAAGAATATTATTCGAAGAAGAGTAGAAGACCCTAATATATTAAATGAAAAAATCTTGGCAGTTGTATGGATTAAAAGTACACTTAAAGCCAAAATTTCGACCCAGTTAACTTGTTAGAGATACTAACAAAACAAAACCAACACATCTATATATGAGTTTTAGGAAAGAAGGATGGCCAATTTCGATTTGCAACAAAACACATGATGGAAAGGGTTCAACATATCGACCATTACTTTCTAAAAAGCACTAGGAATAAATGTTTATATATGTGCAAGGATAGTTTTGAGAATCGATCAAACCTTGGGCAAGTACTGTTCCACATTTTTGCATTCTTTCAAGAGCAGCTGCAAGATTGTCAACTGACATATAACAAAACAACTATGATGAATATGCTGAATTAAGGTTTTATTTGTAACTTTTATATAAATTAAGCAAAGCCAATTAAAGTGTATTGATACAGATAATCAAACCTACTTACCTACCGACGTATGAAAATTAATAGTATGAAGTATTTGTTTCTAAATACCTGATTATCAGGATCTTTTAACAACTTAATCACTTCTGAAACAGCCATATTGCAAGTGTCACAGCTGTTTTGTGAGAACTTCTGAGCGTATGCAACAACTCCACTGCAGAGATTAACTTTTCCACAGAATTCTGCAGGTTGGATGGTTGAGAGCTCAAGGAAGAATAGAGGAGCATAGTAATCTACTAAAGTGATGCACTGCAACAAATCAAAACCCAAATAATATCATATTAGAAGTGAATTATTTTATCCTCAAAAGATGCAAAACATATGATGCTTGATGCATATGTTAAGAGCCAATATTGTCAATGACAAAAAATAGTGTATAGGAACTTTTTAGCCCATCTAGTTAAAGCTCATTTGATTCAAAAAATGTTTAAAAACTTAAGCATTCTTGTTAAAATAATAATACAAATTCTATTAAGATATACAAAAGAGTTCCTAAAGGCGTGTGTTTCATTGCAAATGAGCAGTTTACGCTTTAGTAGCTATCGTATTACTAACTTTAGTTAACGTCTTTTAAGGAATGGAATATCATCAATTTCAAGCTTTGACTGGGAAACCATATGTTTTCTTTCCTAAACAGTCTTTACAAAGCTAATGCACCTTTCAATCGAGATTTTACGACTTAAAAGCAATAAAGGAAGATCAATGTTTAGCATGCGTAAAGTATCCTTTTCTAACACTAATGCGAATGCATGTTTCTAAAAGCTATAGCTAATAAACTTAGACGAATAATAGCTAATACAATTTTTTTAGAGGTAGTTCGACTCATTTATCTTTGAATAAGGCTATTTGGTTTTTGTTGTCATATAGGGTCATAGCTAAAGATTTAACTGCTCAGGAAAAGGATCAAAAGACGTCCATATAGTATTAAAATGCATTTAGCTCCTAAATCGCTTCATTAAAGATGATCTGATTAATATTGTAATAATATAGTTTATACAATTATGTTTAACATATCGATTACAAATAGAAACTGAAAGGTGTTGGTGGGTCAATGCCCAACCCAACAGACCCATTTTACATGTCGTATAACCCACCCTTTTGCCACTGCTATGATACCTACATTGGTGCCTAAAGTAGGCACATGCAAAAATTGAAAAAAAACTTTTGGTATTTAAAAATGGACAAATAAAGATCGTAATTGTAATACAAAATCAGTTATGGCAAAGCTTAGCATTCCCTGGTAGAACGGCCAACATTTGCCCCCAAGAACACCCCATACTTATTCTGAATGTATGATCGATAATGAGCCGATGAAGTACAATTTATGTCACAACTAGTAATCAAATATCATAAACAAGTTTTCCTTATGAAGCTCGGACAACGTGTCAACTTCATAAAATAAAATAACTAAGAAACACACCTGTTTCGTCAATGACTTTAATTTGGAGCAGGATTCGTGAAGAATGGAGATAATTTCATGTTGGGTCTTGTTTTGTTTAAGGTACATGAGAGCTTCACTAGCATATTCTTCACACAAACTGCACAAATTGTCATTCTTACCGGTGTTTCCCAATACTTTAAATCTCTTCTCAGCACTTGACCGCAAAACTAGATGGATGAAGAAGTGAGTATTTCAAAAATCTAACAAATTACTCAACTTATTATGTAAAAATTAGTAATAACGCTTCTTAGAGCTAAATTCCCCTTAGAGGCATCATTACGTCAGTAAGTAGATCGTATAAGGAAAACTAATAATGCATTCAACAATTCCTTTTCTTTTCTCAAAGCATGGCTTTGACCACATGATTCTTATCACTATCGTGAGGTGAAATAACCTCCCAATCTAACTCTAAGGTACCATAATTAGAACTTACAATTTAATATTAGTACTACAAGTGGTGTAACATACAAAATTTATGGTATAACCATTATATTGGGAATGATATAAACAATACCAGAAACGGCCAATACACATTACTTGATTACTAAACTTGATAAACTGCAAACATACTGAAATTAATTGAAGGAAATACCTGAGACCATAGACAACTTGTTGCTTGAGGTGGCAGTCAAATCCCGAGCGTCACATGCCAAGCCAACAGCCAGCAAGACAACAAAGATGAGCCCCACTCTTCCACTCATTGTGCCTGAAGTGTGTTAATACAAACTTCTTCTAAATTCATTATACATTAAATACAAGAATCCATTATTAAGTAGTATGCAACTAATTCTTGAACTAAAACATACTCATATTGATCACAAGACTGTCTAGAATATTGTACTAAGACTTGAAATGAATAACAAAACAGAGATTTACCACCCAGAGGACTATTGATGAGTTCTCGAGATAGAGTATACGTATTACGTATACTGTATACATAAATCCACATAAATACAGAAACCCAATTAAAAATCTACAATTTTTGATACTAAGATGTAATTTGATAAAATTCAGATATCGAAAACAAGTTTAAGAAACATAGGTTGTTTAAAATACACCCGAAAAAAAAAAATCAATCAACAAATGAATTGATGAAACAAAATCTTTAATTCACAAATCATGGAGCAAAAACTACTTAAAACTAAAAAGTCAAACAACACAAAGTTATAAATAAACATACATCAGCTGCACATATTGTATTCAAGAAAGATCAAAACTTTGAGCATAGTTCATAAATCTAAAAAGAACCCATGATATATCAATAACAATGATAGGTGCAACAATTATAATTATATATCAATAACAACCCATAAATCTTAATACAAAAACTAGCTAAATACACACACACATATATATATAACGTAATTACTATTCAGATTCATCATAAAAATTATCAAAAACTACATGAAGAAAGAGTATATACCTTGTGTAAGAAGTATTGATAATGATTGGCAATAAACAATTTCCAGAAAGAAGATTAAATGGTTGACAAAGTTTATTGCTTTCAAGTAATGTGTTTGTGATTTATTTAATGGAGTTTATACATATAGATGGAAAGATGAAGTCTTCTCAACCCCCCAATATTTGTCTATTTCGTAGTCCTTTATTCCTTTTGGTTTTACTTATTTCCTATTACACCCTCTGAAATATTGTTATGTGAAATACTCACATTTTAAACGTTTCAAGGTTAAAGTTTTATTTTTTTAAACAATATTTATATTGTCTTGATATGACTGTTTATGATGTCCACTGCCGTCTTAAAAGATTTATGAATTTCAGCCGAGAAAAAAAAAGCCCGAATGATAGGTGCAACAATTATAATTATATAAACTAAAATATAAAAACAATGATAAATGTTATAACAAATTAGTACGTGATAAGTACTATTGTTTAGTTTTTATACACTTATTAAAATTTGTAACAAGCTTACTTAACAATATATATGTTATATATATATATATATATATAAAAATTAAAAAGTCAACCCCCTAAAAAGTTGAACCTCGGTCGATTGTCTACTTCACCTTATGCCTAAGACCCCCCTGATGTTGTATATTTCCCATATTTCACCTTTGATAAACTGTGTATTGTTATTGTTGTTTGTGTTTGGATAATTGATATACAAATATTGTTGTTTGTGTTTGAGTTAATACATGTCACATGAATGCTAAAAACAAAAAAGAAAGTTGATACTTAAAATTGAAAATTGAAAGAAACGTAAGATGTAAAATATATTCTTCATTTATTTTTTAATGATATTGCTAGAATGAAATGTGCGTTAAAACTTAAACCTATATCTAATAAAATATTTACATAGAAATGAGACAATGAGATATGTGTCATATATTCTGTAAATATGAATTAGACAATATTTGAATTTATATCTTAAGAATAAGAATATATTGATTTTGACATTCTTAATTAATAAGCATTGCTTGATTATTGATAGTAATACAAAACATTAACATATAAGAAGTGTAAATAAAGGTTTCTTAATTATTAAAAGTAACCGAAATACAAAAATAAAACATGTTAAAACATAAGTTCTACGGAAATTTGCGATTAAATGTAAATCAGTGCTATAACTTACATCTTTAGTGATATATTTCATATATTTTCGCTTGGCTATATATTTTATACTCTTATGATATGTTAAATATACCATATATACAAATTGTATTCACTTCAAATACTTGGTCCATCCATTGGTTTTTCTTAGTTAAGTCAAACGTATGTTTAATTTTTGTTGTTACAAATATACAGTTTTTATTACTTTGGCTAAAAGTATCATATTCTATATATTTATCTATGGAAAAATAAAGTATGCAGTAGACTGCACCTATCAGTTGTGTTGAAAATAGAAAAGTAATTTTTTAAATATCAAAATTTATAAAAGGTAAAATAGTAATTTTATGTATCTCTGTCTCTGAAACTGCAATGATAAATATGCAGTTGAATGCAACTAGTGTATCCCCTTTATCCATCTATATTCATATGAAAAAACTCTTAGTTCATTTATATTTCTACTTTTATTAAGGTGGTTTAAGTTTAGTTTAATTAAGTCTTTGGTTCTTGTTTCTCCTGTAATGAACAAAAAGTTTATGAAGAGACTAGCCTGATGTCCGCGCATTGCGATGGCTAGAAGGCGGTTGTCAATATTAGAAAAACCCTTGTTGATGGTGAGGAATCCAGCGGCGGTGGTTGGGGCGATGAATCCGGAAAGAGAAGGGTTGTGATTTAGTTGTTGATGGTGATGAATTGATGGCAATGGTTGCGATAGGGAGATCGGCTGGAAAAGGTGATTTTTTTATTTATTTTTTTGATATGGTTTTTTTTGTGGGTTTAAATTTTGATAAGGATAATTTTGGCATTTAGAGGAGAAGATGTAAAATATAATGTAATTAAGGAGGGTAGTATGAGAATAAAAAAAGGTACTTAAAACTTAATCCCAATACCCTTTATAAGGGTTTATAGATATAGATAATAATATCTATACTCTCTTATAAAGCAAACTAGCTTTAAGTCATTAAGAACCTGATAAGTCTAAAATGCCCCTCACCTTAATACATATTTCTATACCCACCTCTACAGTTGGATTAAACTACCCCCGAATCTATTTCATTTTTAAAACAAATTTCCGCCGCATCGCGCGGGTATTATGCTCGTGATAGAAAACATGAAATAGATGGAGGACTATATTAGAACTTTAAGATACATTGAGATTTGAGAGTTGGGTGGAATAATTTCGTAAGATTCCCGGAATTAACGACTAGGAATTATCCACGTTAAACAAATGGATAAATTAACGAATATAATATCATATCATACTCATACTATATAACAACAACAATAATAAAAATAAAATATACATGAGTCATTACATTATTTTTTTTACATATTAGTCGTTAATTAATTTGTGAAAAAAAAAAGAACATATACATTTAAACTACAAATATGACAACCTCATTACAATTTCATTTTTTTTATATAGGATGTTGATTTATATTCCAAATACCAACACGACGAACATATAATTTATTCTATTGCACTTACATTTGTACGTAGAGTATTTTTTTTTCAAATTTCTTTATATATACTTTTGAGAACGGCAATTGTCGATATTTTAAACCACGGATCGATAGCTAGTTCTATGAAAACCAGTAGTATTTACTAGTTTCAGCTTTTTATCGAAGGTGTACTTAAGTAACCTAATAATTAATTTGTGAAAACAAAAAAAATGCAGCAATTCAAGTTAATTAGTCGTCAACTAAGTTTTAATATAAGAATCTGTAAAATTGTATAAAATGAGTGACATGTTGAATTTGAACTTAGATATTAACTTATTTTTATATGGTAATTCTAAAAAATTGATATATCGTAGTTAATCTTGTGTGTTCCTTCGTAATGATAAAATGTAATGTAATAGACGATCAGTTAACATGTATAAAATAAAGAAGAAAGAAACTGTTTAATGTCGTTTTTCGTAAGTTTTGAGCCTCAATATCTCGACAGTGTATGAGGAAAATTAAGATGTAGACATACCTTACGTCTATATAAATACAATTAACATGTACGTTAACTAAAAAGGATCGATGGTTGATCCCACTATTTACAATAATAGATAGAGCCTGTATATATTCCAAATAATTTACAAAGCCCAAAATCCCAAATCATATTATCTGACTAGTTTTCAAAGTTATAAGTCCCATTTTTGCGTTTAAACTTTTAACGAAAAAGAGAAAAGAATTAAGAACTATAAGGTAGGAAGGAGTGGAGTCGGAGAAGGCATCAGGTACGTGGAACCCGATCGGCTACACCACTCCTTGTGTTCGGGTAGGGTTCAGCTAAGGCCCGATCGGCTAAAGTGTTTGGGCAACAATTTTGAACGTTGGCAAGGAGTGGGTCCCCCCCCCCACCCCAAACGGCTAGATCTGAAAAAAAATTTAAAAAAAATATTTTTTAACCCACTTTTCTACCTTTTCACCCATAAAAACCCCATTCTTCTTCCAAAATTTACACCACAACTTTCATTTTCACCCAATTTTCATTTCATCAACAATTTCCTTTCAACCAAAATCACTACAATGAACCTTCGTGAGTGCAAAATGGCTATCCAAACTCACCTAAATCACGACTCCAAACACCTCTCAGATATCATTAACGTCATTCAGGGCGTTTCTGAGAACAAAGTGGCTTACGAAGCTGCAATCAACCGACTTACTGCCCCGGGTTATGCACGTAACATTGCGGAGAATGAGCATCTTGTATATCTTCGTCAGAAGATCGACTGGCTGAATCAAGTTATTTTTCAGTTAAGCGTCGCTTCTTCAACATTGACCCGGACGCTATACCACGGGGTATTCTCGCAAGCCAATGTGGGTGGTGGTCAGGATGTACCTTACTACTCTGACCCGGGTGAGGAGTACGTTTCTCCTCTTCCAGGCGCGGCTGCCGAGTCTCCTGAGCGCTACCCCTACATTCACCGTAATGACGGTGACAACACTGTGGACTCGGATTATTCCGATGCTTAGTTTAAGTTTTATTTAACACTGTATTCTCGAGTTTTTATTAAAAGAAAAGAAATGGGAAGATTGGATAGGGGAAGAAAAGATAGAAAATTACATAAAAAAGAGGCATTCTCGAGTTGAAAGAAAAGAAAAGAAAGTTGATAGTTGAATGTATTCTTGAGTTAGAAGGGAAGGAAAAGAAAGGATAAAAAGATACAATTTTACATTTATGGCCTTGTAGTAATTAAAACATTTATATAAGTTTGAAGGGTATAATAATAATTTCACCACTTTTCCTTCCAAATCTTGCCAAAAGTGGCAAGAAAGTTTTGGGATCAAAACATATTATTTTTCCCTTTATTTCCCTTCCCTTTCTTTTAAAACAAAAACTCAAGAATACAAAAACTAAAAGTTTCTTACCATTTCTTTTCTTATCTCTTCAAAATAAAACTTAAGAATGCACTCTAAGTATTTTAGTTTTATTTAAGTGTTTTTTAGTCGTATTTAAATATGTTTTATTATGTATTGTGGTTTTTAGTTTAATGAAATTATGTTTTATATTTATATGGTTTTAATTATATGTATTAAAATTAAATGAAAAAGAAAATAAAATTGGGTATGTATTGTCAGTGATTTGGGTAAGAATTGGGTAGTTGTGAGTTGTAGAGTTTTGATTGGAGGATGAATTGGGTAAGAATTGGGCAAGAATTGGGTAAGAATTGGGCAAGAATTGGGTAATGAAAAAGTACTCCTTCCTACCTAAATAGCTAGTCTAGAAAACAAATGAAATATAGCTAGTATTTTTCGAATTTACGTAACTTTATATCACAAGTAGAGTAATATATATATATATATATATATATATACATAATAAAACAATAGTTATCCTAACTTTATAAGGCTATCCACCTCAATTTAAAACTATGTTTAGACTTCGCCACGTAGGATTTTTCCTACATGGCATCTCCATGTTTATCTCTACAATATTTTTATCATATATAAATATCAATATCAATATATATATATATATAATAAAATTAGATTACTATAAATAATACCCCATATCAAATCTTATAAAGCTTGGCAATATATACTCAAATATATTTATTATCGATGTATAAATATAAAAATAAAACTAACTTAACTAAGTTAAATATTAAAGCATGGAAAGAAAATTACTATCATAATTGATAGTTCAAATGAGATCATACGAAGTCTTATAATTATATGATTTTAAATTTTGTATTATTTATTATTAGTTGCATATTTTATAAGGGTTATTTTTCACATAATATGTTATTTTTTAGGATTTCATAATCATTATTATGATTTTGTTTCATATTATATCTTAGTTTATATTATTGTTTTTTTATAGCTTTATTCGTAGTTTAGGATGTCATGATTTCTTCTAACAATGTCATCATAGTTATAATATGTATTTTTACATGTATTTTAAAGATTTTTGTAAGGTGATTGTGCTTTTTTCCGAGATGGGTTCAACATTAACGGTAACTTAATTTATTTTATTATATTCACATCTTCTTATATTTATGATTTTATTTTTTGATGAAGTTAAATCTTTTATGAAATGAATATGATGAAATTGCAGAGATCATATATAAGTTTGTCAAAACAATGTTAATTATAAATTATCTAAAAGTTGTCATGTTCTTAATTAAATTAATAATTATTGACTCGCGCATCGTGCGGGTAAAAAATCTTAGTATATATATATATATATATATATATGCAAACTGACATGAAATATTGTAATTGTAAGAAATTCTTATTCAAGAGATATAGCTAGTATTTTTCGAATTTACGTAACTGTTTTACAATCGATACAAACAAGAAAAAAGATCAAATGGAAAAGTGAACCTTAAAACTTGAACAAATCGTAATAGTTTATAAGTTTTTTACCGCCATGTGGCTGGCTTGGTATAAATAACAAAAAAGAATGGCTAGTAATAAATGAGTAGATTTTAGATTCATGTCCAACATTGAATACGAAATTTATGATATTATCAATATTAAATCTTCATATATTTAAGTCATAAACGCTTATAATTTTGAAGATATAAGGTTCTAAGTGTTATATTTTGCAAATTGTAGTACAATAAACATATGTTCTTCACTATAAGCTGAGACATATTGATGAATTTGTTTGTCGTATTCATTCCATATGCATGTTATAATAATTTATCTATTATATAACTTTTTAAAACCAGATGTACTCATAATATGATATTATTATGAAAGATAATTAAGATTTAAAATATAAACATACTTTTGATCATGTATTTGACATTCAAGTATATGTATTTGATCATGATACGGATCCATAACACTCATAGGTTTATTTTCAATCATCTGTCCTATGATAATTAGATAACAATTATGATTGTTTTCATACTCTTTGATAACAATTAGGTTTCTTGATTTGATTGACAATTGTACTTTAAACATTAATACGCAAACCTAATATATATATATATATAAAGAGAAAATTATGTACCTCTTTTATTTGAGAGATATAATGAAGCGTGAATGGAGTTAATATTGACTATGATTTAGTATTCAAGTAACCCTCTGTTGTAAATCGTGTTTTGTTCTGTGACCGTCTCATGTTTTCTGATTTATATTGTGTTTAAGATAAAGATGTTATATATCGTCATCTGTTATTATTTTTGGGATATGTATCTAAAGTTCAAATCGTGTTTATATTAAATATTAAACTAAATATGATTATTTATAATTTATAAAAATCTAATTTAATATTTGTTTATAAATCATTAGGTTTAATTTGGAATGATTTTTTAAGACAATAATAAATATGCTAAATTTTTTTTAAACTAAATTAAATGATTGTAAATTAATTTTTTTTTCTCAAGTTGATGGCTAAAAATAAATATAAATTAAGTATCCAGGGCTAAAAAGTGTTAATTATTAAAGAAAAATTAAAAAATGTAAATTAATGAGACTTTTTCTACAAAATAATATAAATACTAATATAACAATATATTTGTATAATGATTATTAGGAATTTTAATTTATAGTTAATCTAAATGATGACATAAGCGAAAAGTCAATTTGATGAAATTGAACGATTTGATTGGTTAATAAGTCATTAGTTTAACTGTCTCATAGTATATACTAAATTTTAGACCCGTGTCCAACACTGGACACGAGACTTACGACATTATTAAAAATAGATATTAATACATGTAACTCATAAAAGCTTATAAGTTCAAAGTTGAAGATATATGTAGATTTTATGTGTTTAATTCAAATGTCAAGAATGTTAAGCTAGTAGAAAGAAAACTAATGTAAAAAATAATATTGGAAGCATATACCCTCATTCGGCAGCTGAAAAACTTTTTTTTAGACGAAATTTATTGTAATGTCTTTTCTCTTCTCATATTTGTTACATATTAACACCTTAGAGCCCCTTCTCGACTTAACTCGAAATACTGCGATATACAATTATTCTTGTGTGAAAGTTGGACTTTGTAGATAGAAACCAATTTTAATAACATTGTAAAATAATTATTTAGTTATTTGTTTTTTATTAATTAAATAAAATTATGTAAAAAACTAAATGGTGACATTATCGAGAGTCAATTTGATGAAATCGAGCGATATAATTGGCTAATGAATCATAAGTTCAATTGTCTCTATTAATATTAAAATATTACAATTAGTCAATTACTATTAAGATCTTGATATATATATATATATATGTATATATATATATAATAGAACATATTATTAGATATATATTAGTTATTATTTTATTGGATAATATTAGATATTATTCTATTTGATATATATTAGGTATTATTATTTATTTATTTATTATATCGAAATTATTGGATAAAAAGTGTAAATTTGTAATGGAAAACAAAAAAGTGTAAATTAAAGTCAAAATTGAAAACAAAAGTCAACATTAAGAAATCGAGAGCTATGATTGATCGATAAGTTATTAGAGCAACTGTGTTTTAGTATAATAAAAGATTAAGTTATAGTATATACTAAGACACGACGAGGATGTTGCAAGTGGAAGAGAAAGTAACGACCCACTAATTTTGTGAGATCACCGTCCTCTATATAAAAAGGAGGTAACATTTATATTCATACAACAAAACACAACACAATGGTAGCAAATATAGTATATGAAATTCATGGTACTTAATTTGTTCATGATATGAACCCCATACTAACCGCTCACCATCAACAAGTAGCTATGCTTCCAATCCGCTATGTGTCCCAGGGGTGAGTTTACCCAAGGTTTCAAGTTCGAGTCTTGAAATTCTCATCTCAAATGAATTTTTCATGAGGAGGGTTTGGAGGCCTAGAAAATCTCTGGTTAAAATTGCCTCCAACACGTCTGAATTGAAACTCACTTTACACACACACAAAAAAGCACTATGCATCCAATCGTGGAAGCAAAATACCCAAATGAAAATGGCATTTCAAGATATATACGAGTTTGGTTATTCAAGATTAATATATTCACAACACCTACCAAATTGTTGTATGTCCGCTGCTTGTTGTTTTAGGCCCAAATAACACAAACAATGAGCTTAGAAACTATGGGCTTATGTGGGCTTATGTGGGCTTATGTTCCTAGTCGTTATTTTGAAAAATATTATAAGGCTATCTCCAATGGATGTGTCTTTGGGTGTCCTTAGGTGCCCTTAATTATTCTTTGACGTTGAAGTTTGTCCAACACTAAGGATTTTTTGAAGGATGCTCTTACCTAAGGGTATGTCCTTACTTGTCCTTACCTAATATATTTTATGTTTTTAGTGGAGGTAAAAGAATATGTAAGGATGTTTGTATGGTTGGAGATAAAATTATAAGATTTTGTAAAAATATAATGTGCCAGCTCAAAAACACCTAGCCCTAACATTGGAGATAGTCCAACTTTATAAGGAATTAAATGGAGTGGTGGCTGGGAGTTTGAACCGTCAACTGTCAAAGGAAAAGGAGGTTGGCCAATTGTCATCAAAGCCAAATGAAACTTAAATGACATATGGCTGGGCCAGTAAAAAAGACCATCAAAATTTAAGTTTATGCCAAGACTTCAAATTCAATATCCGGAAAACACCACTTCACTAGGTCACTTGTATATCATTTTAAACCATCTTTCATCCATTTTAACTCCAAAATAGCTCTATAAACATTCTAAGTCACATAATAAACCTACAAGGCTACACAAAATACATATGTAAGTAATAAGCAACTTAAATGCATCAAACGAACATAAAATGCATTCAGATAAAGAATATTAGCCTTAAAATAAATATGTAAAATATGCATAGTTAGGCTAATATCATTTGTATTTGTATATTTGGAAATAGCCCAAGACATATTTTCACAAGTTAATCACCACTAGCTCAAACGAAAAATTTACGTACAACCCAAACATAGATACCACCCAATAAACCTGTCACAACCATTATTACATACAACTATTTCTCCACGTTTATACATACAACTATCTCTCATAAGCCACAATTTACGTACAAACCCACATAAAATTTACATTACAATATGCCCACACACACAAATGGTTTTCGAAATGCGTAACAGGTCAGGTGTTTTCATCTAGAAAAATAAGTTGATCTTTCTATATTTTGTAATCTTTTGTACAATTTTTTGTTACTATATGTTGCAATATTTATATTTCTCTATCTTTAACTTTGATATTTTATTGTTTGTTTTTGTGATAGTATTTTTTTCTGGTTTCTTTTTTGTTTATGGCTTTACAATAATAGTTATGTATTTTAAAAAAAATACTGTATATGATTATCCTTTGTATAATTAATGAATAATGAAGTGTTTGGTTATCTAAGTGTAATACTACGTATATGTTCAACTACATATACAATACTTCGTTAACTATATATATTTTCAAATGTTATATGATCATACACAACTTTAAATACACGAAAACCAAGTTGGCCTGTGTATTTGTATATTTGGAAATAGCCAAATACATATTTATTCAAGTTCAATCATAACTAACTCAAACGAACAATTTACATACAATCCAAACATAAATACCACCTACCAAACCTAACACAACCATTACTACAGGCAACTATCTCCCAGACTCCCATTAACTACAACGAGCATGGTACTCGCGCAATGCAGCGACAGTAGTGGAGAAAGCGGTCTGCTTTATTAGAGATTGTGAGTAGTTACGTAAATAAAAAAAACAAAAAAGTCCAAGGGCAAATAAGGTATTTCAAAGACAGAAATATTTAATAGGGGGAGATTTGCTTTATTAAGGAGTAAAGATACTATATACAACACTTAAAATAACTACAATACCAGCTTTAACATTAATTACTTTTACATTATACCATCATCGTCGCCCCCATGACCGTCCCTATTGTCTTCCTCACTGTCGCCCCCACCACTGTAACCATCATCACTTCCACCATAACTACCATCATCGTTGCCGTATTATACAAACATACAAGTCTAGTAATAATAATGCCTTAACCCCAAACAACTAACCATTTATGGACTACACACCCAGTCACCCACCAATCCCATAGCTCGTGGTCCAGTTAATTTGTTTTAGTTAAATACACCTAAAAAAAGCAAAGTAAATATTTACTCCATCCGTCTTATTAAAAGTGTTACATTTTAAATATTTAAAGTCTTTGTTATTTAAATTTGACCTTAAATATATATTTTTTGTTATATAATTGTTAATGAAATTTATATCTAATGAAAATATATCTAAATTCAATCAATTCATATAACTTTCATCAACTATTATATAACAAAAACAAAAATAATTAAGATTGAAGTTGATAAATAAAGACTTTGAATATTCAAAACAAAACACTTTTAATGAGACGGGAGAGTATTTAAATTTTTGGATCTCAAAGTCCATATCCAATACGTTTTTATAGTTTCAATCTCCCCACTTTAAATTCATATTATATCTCTCTCTCTTTTTTTATATACTTTTATACTTACAAACCAAACCCCAATTGAGTTCTAGCCCAATCTTCTCTGAGAGTTTTTGGTGGTCATCTGGTCTTTTATTTCAGGTATACTATCATAATATATTACTTATTCAGATCGGTATGTATTCAGCCTGTTTGATTGGTCAAATTCTTGTTTGAATGATTATTAGTTTGGATTTAGTATGTTTATTTTATTATTACATAATTTGAAACTATTGTTTGGAGATGTGTGTTTTTGCTGGGCTTGAAAACCACCATACAATCAATTGATTTTAGGAAAAATTAGACTAATAAATAATAAAAGAATAAACCCATATATCTGGATTTTGAGCCTATATAATTTGTTGAAACTTGCAAGTGTTATGGTTTTGACTTTTATGTCTAACTTGTTAATCACTTATTTTTTTATCTCTCGTTCATAAATTATTTTATTCTTCTAATTCATTAAAAATCTTTTATCTCACAATCCGTACATCAATAAATTATAAAGGTTACGTGAGTGTTCTTAAAATTTCATGCTCTTTTATTAGAGAGTTCATTCGATATACTTTCGACGAATTTTTAAATTCGACGACGGAACCCGTACGACTAAGGCATTTGACTATCACACTCTATGACCTATCACCTCCTATAACCTATCACACTTTATGACCTATCCCCCACCATTTTACTAGACCGAAAATGTACTTGTGGATATATTTTGATTTTTTATTAGCCCTCCAATAATCTACCCCTACAAATATAGGAAGTGAGATGCTAAACATGGTAGAATATCCCAAGGTGAAAGACCTTACCAATTAGCCACCAAGCTCATTTTATACCCATCCATGAAGACTACAAGATGGAACAACATGCATGATTATATCTAAAAGATATTGTAGCCCAGCACAACGTTTCGGTATCGATCATATGAGACAGAGATAGCCGATTTACGTCACGATTTTAGAAATCTATGCAACAAGCTTTGGGAACGCAGATCGATATGAGCATAGCCTTTCATCCACAAACGATCATGTCTCGATCAATCGATCATGGTGAAACTATAAGGGTTATGAAACTAGTAAAAATTTCATGATATGTCAATCATTAAAGGCAAATAAAAGATAAGAAAGAGCTCTAAATGAAACATAATCTTGGGTGTAGGAAAAGAAAGAAGAAAAAAAAGAAGCAATTTAAACCATCCCAAATTCACAATGGCAACAAAACCCTTGAAAAAAAGAAAATTTCTAGAATGATTGTGCATCAAAATTTCTTGAAGGATTCGACATCGAGGGGTAAAACTACGCAAGGTGATGAGCACCGTAAGCTGCAATAATTGGAAAGTAACACGCCTTTGCGATTCCAGCAGTCCCATTGGCATTTTCACATTTCTTTGAACCCGGAAATATCCATTCTTTCCTATCTGGGTGCCATTGCTATCTTGACATAGCCAGAAAATCTATCACATTTTCAGTCCCAAAACCAGTGATTAGAACACAATGATCAACAGGTTCATTGGGGTCAACTTCTGAGGCCATGATTATATGTTGGGGATGAAAAAAAAACAAATTATTAGAATGATTTCTTTTAAGAAAGAAACATATTATTTGACATGTAACATCAAATTTTTACCCTCGCATCCCACATAACAAAACGAAGTGCCGAATGAGCAATCTCGCTAATCACAGGCTGAAAGGACACCTTTTTTATAAGTCGTGTGCTTCATCCCTCTTAACCACCCCAATTGAATCAATCCTGGCACATGAAGCTTTCTGCACGTTATAGTTGAATTGAATGTAGGTTCAGACCCTAAACAATAAAAACTCAAAACTCACAATATGAAAGAAAAGTTTGTTGTACATGCAAACAGAAAAAATACTGATAAAAGATGCTAACTTTATGATACATTAAACAATGAAAACATATGGGCTATATATAGCCTTACAAAACATCACAGGTAAACATATGCAAATAAAACTACCTAGGCCACTAAATAAAACTACCCATGTTTTACTCGTGATGTTTTGTAAGGCTATATATAGCCCATATGTTTTCATTGTTTAATGTATCAGAAAGTTAGCATCTTTTATCAGTGTATTTTTTGTTTACAAGTACAACAAACCTTTTCTTTCATATTGTGAGTTTTGAGTTTTTATTATTTGGGTCTCAACCTACATTCAATACAACTATGATGTGTAGAAAGCTCCATGTGCTAGGATTGATTCAATTGGGGTGGTTATGGGGGGATGAAACACGACTTCTAAAAGTGGTGTTCTTTCAGTCCGTGATTGGCGAAATTGCTCATCCGGCGCTTCGTTTCGTTATGTGGGAAGCGAGGGTAAAAAATTGATGTTACATGTCAAAAAAATTTGTTTCCTTCTTAAAAGAAATCTCACTAATAATTTGTTTTTTCCTTTCATCCCCAACATATAATCATGAACTCAATTATTAGCACCAATGAACCTGTGGATCATTGTGTTCTAATCATTGATTTTGGGACTGAAAATGGGATAGATTTCTGGCTATGTCAAGATAGCAATGGCACCTAAATAGGAGAGAATGGATATTTCCGGGTTCAAAGAAATGTTGAAAATGCCAATGGGACTGCTGGAATCGCAAAGGCGTGTTACTTTCCGACTATTGCAGGTTACGGTGCTCATTACCTTGCGTAGTTTTACCCCCCGATGTCGAATCCTTCAAGAAACTTTGATGCACAATCATTATAGAAGTTTTCTTTTCCGACTGTTGCTTCTTTTTTCCTTCTTCTTTCTTTTCCTACACCAAGGATTATGTTTAATGTTGAGCTAGAGCTCTTTCTTATCTTTTATTTGCCTTCAATGATTGATATGTCATGAAATTTTTACTAATTGCATAACCCTTATAGTTTCACAACGATCGATTGATCGAGACGTGATCGTCTTTTTTTGGATGATAGGCTATGCTCATATCTATCTGCGTACCCAAAGCTCGTTGCATAGATTTCAAATTTTTTTAACATAAATCGGATATCTCTATCGCATATGATCAATACTGAAACGCTTTGCTTGGCTACAATATCTTTTAGATATAATCGTGCATATTGTTCTATCTTGTTGTCTTCAAGGATGGGTATAAAATGAACTTGGTGGCCCATTGGTAAGGTCTTTCACCTTGGGATATTCTACCAAGGTTCGAATCTCACTTCCGATATTTGTAAGGGTAGATTATTGAAGGGCATAAAAAAATCAAGTTATATCCACAAGTACATTTTCCGTCTAGTAAATATTCTATAAACATGTTTGTCATCTTAATTTTAGTATCTATATCTCTCTATATAACTAAGAGATGATATTTTTTTTTCCTAAGTGGACATTGTAGTCGTGTTCAAGGTGTTCATACGGCCTAGAGACGATCTACTATCTCGCAGATAATCTGAAGGCGAGTGGTTCTACTCAACTTGTTTAGTAGTAGTGTATCTTATGATACATGATCGAGTCATTGTGTTAAGCTCTGGAGACATGCTTCATGATGTGCATCACGTATATATAATGTATAGGATAGGATTCTAATTCATTTTTTTTAAGAGTTAACGGCCAAAATCGTCATTGTAGTTTACCCTAATAATCAGGTTTCGTCCTTAATTATTTGAAATAACACTTACATTCCTTTTGGAGAGGATAAAGATCACATCCAGTACTTTATACAAACGTCTATTATTTTTCATCAGTTATCCCCTCGCGTGTTTTGCACGTGAGGGTACTATAATCATTTGCAAATCGAAAGAAGGAAACTCAACAATTTTCTCATGGTCAATCTAAGAAAACCCTATTTATATTATCATCATCACATTCTATTTTAGATCTGAGTCATTTTTTTTCTAGATCCAAATCCAATCTAACACAATAACTTGTTAAAAATATAATTCCCAGTTGCTAGCTAGTACATCTACTAAATAAAATTAATGTTCATTATACATCACACCCGTTTGTGAAAAATACAATTAATGAACCTTTGAAAAGGAATTAAACAACTATTGGAAGCATGTGTATTTCTTTCATGGCTGAGAATATACGACTTAAGCCAATGATCTTTTGCTAGTGGCTCTTTATTTGGTAAAGAAAACCATCGTCTCCGACATCATCTTCATCGGAAACGGCATCGGAGAAGACGACAGGTGACGGTGGCATAGATCTATAAACCATCTACTGATTGGTACGGTATACATCTAAAAAACAGAGAAACATGTTTGTAGGTGGTTGTAATAGTCGGATCTTGGTAATGGTGGTGGCCTTTGAAGCACCGGCGGCAGGCGGTTTTCTTCGAGTGTTTACTATCCCTTCAAGACTCCCAGCCACCACAACTATCGACCACCGCCACTATCGGCCATTACCACTACCCTTCAAACAACAATCCTGACCACCATTATTCTCACAATCTAATCAACACCACCTTTTTCACACTTATCTAATCAACACCACCATTATTCAAATGATACAAATGTTTCTTGATTTCCAAAAAACAAATGGAAAGTTATTTGGGAGTTGTTTTTCATATGATATTTGCCCATTCTAGTTCAAGCTAGTGCAATAGAGACATTTCCCACTTTATGCCACTTTTTTAATCCATTTCCCAAAGTATGCTTGTTTTTGTAACAATAGAAAAATTTATACCTCTTTTAAAGTCATGTTCCCATCTTATGCTTTTTCTCCTATATGATCAAACGTTCTTTAAAAAAATGTTAATTTTATCAAATTTCATTTACAGTTTTCTTTAACTAATTTTTTTATATATAATAGTTTAATATTTTCTTTTAGTAGTATTAATTACTTCTTTAGTTTTCTACTTACTACACATTACCACATTACATGAATACATTCATGTAAACATTAAAGGAAATTTTTAATTAAGACTACATCAATAATACTCACATTCATCATAATATAAAACATAGATAATTAAAAATACACTTAAAAAGAGATTACAAATCTATTATCTAGGTTGAGATTTTGGACAATTTCTTTTATTATGACCACTTAGACGACATATCCCACACTTACGTGGTTCATTAGGGTGACGTTGGTCCATCTCATTTTCTATTCGACTTTGTCGTCTTCTACCACGACTTGTAACAAGTTTTGAGTAATCTGCTTGAATCTTCCACCCAGGATCTGTCCAATAATCATTATGAAGAAGAGGAACAAAATCAGACTCATATTGGCACTTGAAGGTTGAAGTGCCATAAACCCCGTTCACAAGAGTAAGAGGATTGTCTCTTCTCTGTCGACAAATTGTGATTGCATGTGAGCAAGGAAATCTATGAGCTTGCCACTTACCACATGTGCACTTTTTGTCATGATAATAGACAATTTGCACATTTCCACCATGGCCATTGGTTTTTCTAGCTGTAACTATTCGATACACTCCCTTGGTATAGTCAAACTCTTCTATATGATGGCTTTGTGCAAGAGTGTCAACTTTCCTGTAAATTTTCCATATATTTGGTGGTAAAGAAGTTTTACAATTCAAACCAACCATAGTGTATCTTTTGAATAGTTGCACTGTCCTCTTAAATGTTAATCCAATACAAGCTCTAATAGGCAATTGCCTAGCACCTCGTAGCACATTATTGAAGCTCTCTGAAATATTTGTTGTTAATGAACCCCAACGAAGATTGTTATCGAATGCAAGACACCATTGGCTTTTGTCAATTTCTTCAAGATATTTCCAAGCACTGGGGTTAAGTGCTTCAATTTCTCTCTTATATCTGGAAAATTTACGCTCTTGAGTAGTGCTTCCAATTGCCCAACAGAGTCTTTTTAAAGTCAAGTTCTTGAATCTTGACATTAAATTACTCCAGACATGTCGTAAACAAAATCGATGATATGCAAATGGCTCTTTCCATTTTTCTAAATATTTCATTAAATGTATTATTCCCCGATGCCTATCGGAGATAACACATAATTGCTTATCTTGTACAACACACCTCAATTGCTCAAAAAACCAGCACCAACTATCAACGGTTTCCTCATCAACAATGGTAAAAGCAATCGGTAATATGCTGTTGTTAGCGTCCTTAGCTACAGCCACAAGCATATTTCCCTTGTATGATCCTTTTAAATGTGTACCATCAACACTAATAACAGGCCTACACATTTGAAAAGCATTTATTGCAGGACCAAATGCCCAAAATACATATTTGAATGTCATCACATTAGATGAACTATTTGGATGGTGCAACCATTTCAATATAGTATTTGGGTTGGTTGTTTGTAAGGCCATTATATAGGCAGGCAACTCTACAAAATTGCTCTCCAAAGTTCCATAGACACTCTTGCTCCATGACATCGTTGCATTTAGCTGCCCATGTATTATATCGACTTTCAACGACTTTAAATTCACGATTTTGAGAAACAGACCAATATGATATGGCTTTTTTGAGCTGCTTTTTACTTTCAAATCTCATTCCTAGCCGGATTTCATTTCTTGATTCATCCCATGAATCAATGTGAACGTTGTCGCAGAACCTTTGTGCATCATTTTCATTATCATCACCTACATCATTCATGAAGTGTATTACCCTTTCACTATATGGAGGAATGCTTACAATATTATGAGTTGCATTTTCACCTAAATCTTCATTTTCATCTTCATCGGATTCTTCTCCGACTTGACTTAAAGTATCGTTATCATCTTCCGTTGGCTGTGACTCTTCTGGTTCTGCAAATCCATTATCGACCTCATATGTATCCATAATGGGTGATGACTGCGTGCTTGGACTTGCCATGTAAACTCCATATTGAAAAGATGTACATGATGAAGATCCCATGCTTGACATAGGATTTGTGAAGTTGTTTAAAAGATCAAGAAAACTTGTATGAGCTTGTAGATTTAATTCTTTTTGAGAATGGTTTTCTATTTTTACAGGAACTAAAGAAAAATATAAGTGATGATAATGGAGATGGAGGAATGCATATTTGTAGTTAGATTTAATAAATGATGAATGTCACCATTCATGTAGCCTTCATTACTGATGGATGTTACCATAACATGTAGCCTTCATTACTACTTTCTTTAAGTTATACATATATTCATGTAATGTGTAGTAAATAGAAATATAAAGATGTAATTAATATTGTTAAAAAGAAATAGTATTAAATGTTATTTATAAAAGATAGTTAAAGAAGTATCTAAAATTGATAAGGTAAACTTTTTTAAAAAAAGTTTGATCAGGAAACATAAAATGGGAACAAAGTCTAAAAAGTGGTATAAATTTTTCTAGTGTTTTAAAAAGAGGCATAGTTTGGGAAGAAGATAAAAAAAGAAGCATAATCTGGGAATTGACTCAGTGCAATATCCTTGTCTTCTTTCAATATTTATAGATAATCAAATAAATTTTTTTTTTTGAATATAAGTCGGTAATTATATGTGTAAAACGATATAAGTAATCCCGACCACTCATTTTTCTTTGTTTCCTCAAATTTCAGCCATTCATTTTTCTCTCCGCTTTATAAATCATTTTATTACTTTAATTCATTCAAAATATTTTATCTCAAAAACCGTGCATCGATAAATTATATGGGTGTTCTTAAAATTTCATGCTCTTTCATTAGAGATGTCATTGGGTATATTTTCTACGAATTTCAAATCCGAGGGCGGAGTCCATAAGGCTAAAACATGTGGTTATGACACTCTATGACCTATTTCCTCCTATGACTGAAACGACACGACTCGAAAACACAAAAGTTTTTTTTTTTTTTTTATGTCCCCACTGCGCCGCAGTGAGGTCGAGTACTCCCACTGCGCCGCAGTGGAAATTCTCGGACCAAAACTGGAAGAACCTCCACTGCGCCGCAGTGGGCTAGGCCCGCTCCCACTGCGCCGCAGTGGGAAGAAAAGAAATTTGGGCAGTGGGATTCCACTGCGCCGCAGTGAGCTCGGCACGCTCCCACTGCGCCACAGTGGGAAGAAAAGAAATTTTGGCAGTGGGATTCCACTGCGCCGCAGTGGCCCACAACCCAACAACATCAAATTTTGCCCACATTAAGACTTAACCAAAACCTTTGAACCACAACCAAAATTATAAGGAAATTACGTTCCAGAATTGAAAGTAAGAGAGTTAACCCGAAAACATTCATATTTGTCAAATTAGTTTGATCCATGATCGACCACGCAACTATATGGGTCGATTACCCATTTGACATGCTACAACCAAACCAACTATCCTTATCAACTCCAAAAGACATGAACATGACCAGTTACAAAACATATCAAAATATGGCCAATAACAACCAAAATGTACCATGAGCCAATGTCAAGAGGGACAACTAGGTTTCTAACCGAATCATGCTATTCTTCCGAGAATAGCCAAGATACCTTCCAACTATCTACAGTCCCTAGCAACTTCGTTCTCTATTCTTCGAGACAAGCAAACCTAGTTCCTTCTTCCGGAACCACCTATAATTAAAAGGGTAAACATCTGAAAGGTAAGCGAATGCTTAGTGAATATGCTTGTATAATATCATATAAACGAAGGAGGGCAATGCTCAAGGGACTGTTGCATATGGACTATGACACCGTCGTGTCATATCCATAATACTCACCCTTGGGCTAGGCATTACATGGATCCATATAAGCAAATGATTACAATCACACAATTAAAACAATAACAGATGCTCCATATGAGCCTATGGCCACCAATTAGGCCTGTAATCAAACTCAACCATAAACATGGGACTTAACGCCAAATCAATTACCACCATGGACTCACTCAACATGAATGGTAATTGACCCGACGAATATACAATTTATGCAAGTATACTCACCTCCTTCGCGACACAACAAATAATCAAGATAACCGCAAATGCACAAAACCAAGCTTTCAACCTATCAACATATCATAATGCACATATAAGACATCATTCACATTTCCTAGCTATTTCACTATAGCTAAACCAACCTTTCACTAGCATTCCTAACCTTAACCCTTCCCATTAAGTCATTGAGTTGCTTACTTAACAAAACCTCATATTAACCCAAGGATTCATCATCATCATCAACATCATCATATAGCTAGTAAAGTCACCATTTCCTTATTTGGAGTTTTACTACTAACATTCTCATTATTAAAGATTTCAACATGCAACTCAATGACACAATCATAATATACAAGAATTTTGGGGAAAAACTCATATAGACACTCATTACTAGCAAAATCCCCAATTTCACCTTACAAGAACCCTAATTCAAAGAAAGGAAAAGAAATTAGGTTAAGAATTCTATACCTCAATGATGGAAGATAAAAGATTAGAGTTTTCAAATCACAAACTCTTCCCTTTTTCTTTAAATAATTCGGCCACCACCACTACTCCAACTCAAACCCTAACTTTTCAATTTCTTGATCATATGAGGTTATTGTTATGATGATTCTTGGATAAATTAGTAGTATTGCATGAAGGATTTAGTTGAGGTTTTCTTTGAATTAAGAAGAAATATGGAGATGAAGAAGAAAGGATGAGTTAGTGGAAATATGAATGACCCACAACAATGTGGCTGGCACTCCATATGGATGCCACGACCCATTTAGGATTTCTGATGATAAAACACCCGTTATCCGTTAACGTTCCAACTAAATTAACCCCATAATCAAAAATAAAATATTAGGAACTTATTTTAATGTCAAACTACAAAAAGGGTTATTTTATTACCTTAAAATTATTGGGGTGTTACAATGACTTTTCACACTATATGATCTATCGCCCCCACCATCTCACCGCCAATTTGAGGATGAATCTTTCGATCTTGATTTCTACACTTGCTTCATAATTTCATTGGCACTATTCTGCAAATATAGAACACGTTATATAAAGAGTGTATCTTTCATGACTTAAACCACGTAAAATCATTATGACACATAGTTGGAAAAACAGAACTTTAAAAGAGTATACCTTTTTGTTGTATCTAAAATAAATTTGGGAAGAAAAGGCAGGGGCATACTGAAAGAAGGAGCTTTGACCAACAGGAACAACTTGGAAGGTACTGCGAAGCTTCAATATTAGCTTTTGAGTATTGAACTCTCCCGTGTTTCTAAAAAATTATTCGACACATATCTGCATAAGAATCGGATATGGCACCTTTGGATACTAGTGTTCTGATGAACTGTTATTCAAGTGAAATCATTGGTGGAAAAAGATGGGCCAAATTTGACTTGCTTACCTATAGATAGTTTGACTTAAATGATGTTTTCTCTAATCGATCAAACGGGTTAAGCTAGAACATTTAACTAAATCCCTTCTCCTGCTCTTATTTTAGTAAACTCACAGATATCGGAGACGGCATTCTGTCCATGTGAAAAGCAGAGGTCGTACAAAAGTCTGAGCCTAACTGGACTAGCTCCAAGAACCAAAATGACAGCCTCAACACATGGGCATTCACTGAAGACCAGTTGAAGCGGTAAGAACGAATGTAACCCCTATCGAAGATCCATCATTCCTTTTTTGCAAAATAATGATCAAACATGTTTGATGATGTAGCCAATTAATACATTCATGCATGATTCAATAGTAAACCACTTGAAAGGTGTTCACAAGATATGATTAATCACATTAATGCAGCGTATAACTTCAGTTGAAAACTACCAGCTTTTACCCTAACCCGCTGTCCTGTTACCCAGCCTACCGACCCATCATTTTGCTACTATTAGCTGTCATTCCAAACACAGGAGTGACAAAGTAACCGAGAGTCATTCGGCCAGTAAACCAAGGTTCATTCATAGTTCATACAACAAGAGAGTATGTAACTAACTATCTATAGTGAGAATGTTTTTATCTTCCTCATTTTCAGTACCTTAAACTTTGTATTCTTCATTTCAAGTCCTTAAACTTGAAAATACTTTTCAAATATGTACCTGAATTAAACCAAACCAACATTACAATTAGTAATAATAGCTTCTTATCTTAATAAAATAATATTTGGTACAAGATTTTGATACACACTTGTTTGTAATTGTAACATCCCTTCTCTGTTCTTTTTCACTTTTGGTTCGTACAACTGTTTTATTCGTTTGCGAGCACACCAATTTCAACAATTGATGAGTCTGGACCTTCATGACCATTATTGGTTACATCCTCTTTATCTTGTTGCTGGAATAAATGTAACAAGTAACAACTAACCAAAATAAAAAAAATTTGTGAAGATCTCAGCCCTTTTGGTAAACAAAGTTCTTAAAACTTTCGGAGATATACTTTCCTTTAATAAAATGAATATCAATCACTATATTATGTTTTCTTCTTTCATTTACACTTTGAACAGAACCATTTTCTTTCATGGTTGAATTTATTATCATTTTATTGTACGAGAACGGTATCCGCACGTTGCGGAGGTGACGGAGATGATGGCAGGGATTATAGAAGAAAACATAATATAGTGATTGACAACTATTTTGCATGTCTTGTGTGTTGTAAATTAGTTCATAACTATTTTTTTCAGCTTATTACATCACTAAATTATTTGCACATCAAGGTTGTGTTTTTTTTTACTTAATATATTAAGAACTTGATGTATTCAGTCAAATTTAATTTTCTTTCTTCACTTAAAACAAAAATAACCGTCAATTATCTTTTTTTTACTTGATACATACAGACATTATTTATACATTCAATATTTAATTACTAAAAAAAACCCCTAAAACGGGTAAACATGTCATTTTTTCGCTATTTATATTACCTAGGACTGCAATTTTTTTTTTCCGACTAAAATGTATGCGGCTTAAATTTGGATATGCAATTTTCGTTTCCAAATCTTTCAATGACCACAACCAAGATTATATCTAACGAGGTTTAAATCTAAAACGTATCATAAAAATCTCATTATGTTAACCACTACGGGTTACACACTACTTACATTCTGACATGTAAGTTGTATATATATGTTTGTGTTCCAACGATCATTCTGTATCAATGATTTAGAATTTTAGATGAAGATCAAAACGTTAAAGACGAAGTTGTATGTGTACGTCATTCAGACATCATTAGGATGTCAGCCAACTACTCCCATTAAAAGATATAGTGGACGCTCAAATCATCTTCCACTCACATCTTTACAAAGATATAAATAATATGACTAATGGTTTAAGTAACTAAAAGTAATTGCGCTTATAATTTTACTCTGCATGCATATATAATGTGCGCCACATATTAATAGGGAAAGATTTATTATTCAACTTTGATTAAAGTATGTGATATTGTAATTATATTTAATTTGTTGGTTACAAATTCAACTCACGTTTATAACAGCGAACTGACCATAACATGTTGTGGTATTGTTGGAAAAAAAAAAGATTTAATAAAGCTCAGGCATTTGTTCGTGTTGTTACAAAGATATGACTCGATTACTAAAAACATAAAAGCTATAAAACAGGTAAACAAATGAAGTTTTTTTCTTGTTGAGTTTACATGGGTGGTGAGTCTGTTTTACTAAGATATATATTATATATATGCGGCCAACCCAAAGTATCTTGTAACACCCGTTTCTGTCTATTTTTTCCGTTACTTTCACAATGTTTACTTTAAAAGATTTCAAAAATGAGATATATTATGGAGATATAAGATAATTAATGATTAGTTATATGCTCGCACAATGCGTCGGTATAGTGGTGTTGGTGGTGGCAACGGGTGACGGCGACGGGTGGTGGCGGAGGTGACGGTGGAGGTTGTGGTGGTATTTGTGTGGTTATTAATGTTAAAATAATTGATGTAAAAGGTGGTAGTGTAGTTATTTTAAGGGTTGATGTATGTTGTAAATTAATTTTATTAATACTATTATACACATATTTCAAATGCAAGTATTCAAAATATTGAATAAAAAGAGAGACATTTTAGGATTATTAACTATTTAATTAAAAAAATAAAAAAAAACAAATATAGATAATTATTGATATAGATATAGATAGTGGTTATACAAATATATATAAGAAAAAAAAAAGAAAAGGAATAACTAATATGCTGCAAGAAACATTTAATTTAGGTGTTTTCAAAAGTAAAACAAAGATTACATGTATATTTTCAGAGAAGTTGGAGAAACAAATATATAAATTTGTTTTACAAATTTGCTTTGAAAACATCTAAGTTAGGTGTTTCCAGAAACGTATTTGATTATCTCTAAAAGAATATTAATTAAAAAAGAAAAGTTTAACCCTCCCTAGACAGCTATGACAAAACCTTATCACTAGTGAAAACCTTATCACTAGTGAAAAAGAGTACAGCATGAGTAAATTGAGATCTCAAACATCAAACTACACTTTTTGTGGAGTGGGGGTCACAATACCGTCATCATGACTTCCGCTATACTACCCAAAGTGTCATAGAAATGGATAACATTAAGAAATATACCAAAAACTTGTTTATGCACAAACATATCATAGGGCATATACGGAGTAATTGAATTTTTGGGTAAAAAAGTTTACCCGGATGAAACTATAATACTTTCAATTCTTTATTATACTCTAAATGATGAATAAATTATATATTACCAGAATACCAGTTACTATAAATCTAAATCTAAATACCCAACTAAAATAGAATTCAGAATTCTCATAAAATTAGGATATCTGAATGTAAATTCCATTAACATTAGACTAAATCATAACTTACCTATAACTAATTTTAATAATTAAATACTCCCACAAAACTTTATAAAAACAGTGGTACAGGAGAACATTATGATAACTAACTACAATGTTATTTGGATAGAAAAAGAGAACACAATGCCCCCTTTTATGAATGGGATACCAACACAATCACCTCCACCTTGTCCCTCCCTTAATTGTATATAAATAATATTACTCGTAGTATGTATGGGAAAAAGATAATTTGCGTACACTCATCTTAAATCGGACAAAGGACAAATCTCATAAACTTATTTTTCTTTCTTCCCTTCTTTCTTTTCAATTTTTCTTTTAAATTTAAGTGTGTACCCATAAGGCGAGAGGTGAAACCCATTAAGTAGATCACTTCATTACCAGTCATCTCTATGACTTATCATTTAGCTACCTTTTATTAATACTCATAAAGATGAGCCGTATCGTATCAAAGGAAAAGAAAATTTGGAATGAGCTTTTATTTAAAACAGATAAAAAAATGAAAAAAAATAAATAAAGAAAGTATAAAATCATATAAAAAAAAAGAAGAAGAAGAAAGGGGGAAATGAGAGCCTAAAATGTCTTTTGTCCTTTCAAAAGGGGTATCCTCATATTACCAACATAATTTATTAACATAATGTACAACAATAACATTATCCAATTCAATCATAAAAAAAAATATGAAGACGCTAACCAATTCCGTCGTAAAGATAGTATCGAAATGGTAAGATATAAATAGACTGCAATAAAACAATAATTTAATAACATAATTTTAGTTATAACCGAATAAAACCAAAGTTATATATAGGCTAGTGATGATTTCTTATAAAAAGTACAACAATTAAAAACAATTCGAACCACAACGGATTGAAAATGAAAGATCATGCCAACATTTGAGTGGGAAAACAAACACAATCATATACGCTTTCTTAGTGCCCCCCATTGGTTCAATTCTCACACTTAGCACACTAAACACAAACTAACTATGTGAAAACTACACCTCCCATATTTTCTCTCATGAACCTATTTTTCTCACTTGCATTACTCATTCATTTCTCAACTCACTTTTATGGCCAATGCACCACTGATAACCTTCAGCTTGGTGCCCAAACTACTCTAGTCATACCCGGTTTATACATTATTGGCTTTGTTGCACGAGCATTCGTGCTCGAGACTAGCCAACCCGTGCCTAATTTTCGGGGCGGTCTCAGCATTGAAGCCATTGAAGGAAAATATGTTTGTTCATTAGATATTTTTCTTGGGGACTTTAAGGTTTGGAGTTCATCTCATTTGTCCCGATTTTTTACTTCTGAGAAATGTGTACTTGGTCTTAATTGGGATGGTGACTTGCTACTAACGGGCCATGATGATGAGATGGGATGGCGAACCGCGACATATGGACAAGGTATAAAGGTAAATATAGTCTATATGTTTTATGACTTCAGAAATACTCATCTATCTTTAGTTTGATTTCCAATTAAATATTGGTTTGACCAGTAAAATATGACGTGGTCAGTTACCAATTTTCAAGACATTGCTTTACACTATTTTAAGTACAAGTGTTTTATGCAAGTCCGAAACTCATAGAAATGGAATTTACGGTATGATACACGATATGCAACATTTTCAGAATTGAAACCTCATTAACTTAAAAAATTGACAATCGTATACTAGTTCATCTTTTTTTGATAAAAGAATATTTGTACACATTTTTTACATGTATATATCTATAAAATATATGCCTTAATTTAAGTTGTTATAATATACGCATTAACAAGATAACATTAATATGATGTAGATTGTCTTTAGATTTTGTAAATCACTTTCTTAGATTGTAATTTATTTATTTATTTTTCAGAGGTTGCAATTATCAAACACTGGAAATCTTGTTCTTCTTGATGAGTTCAACAGAATCAAATGGCAGAGCTTTCATTTCCCCACAAATGTAATGCTTTGGGGACAAACACTAGATGTTGGAACAAAGCTAACTTCCTTTCCTACAAATTCAAGTTCATTTTACTCATTTGAAATTCATCTCGAAAAACTTGCACTTTACTTAAATTCGGGCAAGTATAAGTACTCGTATTGGGAGTTCAAACCCAAAGAATCGCAAAACATCTCATTTATTCGTTTGGCATCAGACGGGTTACAATTACTTAACGATGATAGTCACAAGATCGCTCAAATCCCTTCAAAGAGACTCCAACTTTTGAGAGTTATAGCGATAGATAACACAACGGGGCAACTAGGATTTTACTACTTTGATAGGACAACAAAAAAATTTGAAGCCTCTTTCCAAACTCTAAGAAGTAAATGCAATGAACCTAATTTTTGTAAAGTGAGTGAAATTTGTACATTTCATGAAAAATGTTCGGTTTTAGAAATTAACAAGGGATTTTTAGGTAACTTTTGTGGGATATCGTCCGGGGTTGACATGAAAGAGATACGGGGCATGATGAGCGTTTTGAGAGACGACGACAAGAAGATCATTAACGCGACAAAGGAGACTTGTGCGGCCTCGTGTACGGAGGATTGTACTTGTGTTGGTGCATTGTTCACAAATGGGAATAGGAATAGGGAGTGTTATTTGTATGGGGAGATTAGAGGTGTGAAGGAGGTTAATTTTAGTGAAGAAATAAGTTTTTTTGTTAAGGTTTTGAAGAGTGGGAAGACAGGGAATGGATTGAAGAAATGGCAATTGATTTTAATTGTTGTGGGTGATGGAATTGTTCTTTTTGTATGTTTGGGTGGAATTGGATTTTATATGTTATGGAGAAAGAAAAAAGAAGCAAATAATAACTAAGTTTTGAAGTGTGATTTTTTTGTTGGGACATCATTGTACATTGTAGTTCAATTTTGTTTTACAAGTTGTTTATAAATTTAAATCATCCTATTTAATTTTGTCATCCTCACGTAGTCACGTTGATCATCACCTAATTGTTTTTCTTTTAAAATAGATCACGTTTAATTCCCGTGTTAAATTCTTTTGGTATATTATTATTTCATGTGATAATGATATTGTTGTGTCATTTTCGTAATCATTTTCTATTTTTCTCTAACAACTTTGTCATGATAACTAACAAACATATGACTCATCCATATATCTGTTTTTTTCTCTTTTCCCCCTTCAATTCGTATTTCTCTTTTGTCTATTGGGTTGCAAAAATGCTCATAGGTATCAACAAATATACACAATCATGATAAGTTTCTTCCTTAGATATCATCATGGCATATTAATTTTGACCATCTAAAATTAAATAAAACTTCTTTTAGAAAACGACCACTTTTATTTCATATGTATTTGCATATTCAGGGGTGTTTTTCTCAAAATTTAGATTTTATCATTTATTTTTAAATTTTTTTTATAGATTTTTAAATTTCTCTTATAGGTTTTTTAACATTAGAAGTTTTTTGTTTTCATGAACTTTTTGATTTTATGTTTTTTGGGATTTTATTCTGGTAATGCCTATGAGCCTAATTAATTTATATGGTGTTTGGTTTTTTAAGCGACTACTCGTAATTTGAATTATTGATAGGATTATTGGAGTATCATTTTATGAGAATCGAATTGAAAATAAAAACCTGATCCATCGACATTTAGACTTTATTTCATCGCCGCACTTGATCGAAGTTATGTGTTGTTAGTTCTCAAAAGCTATACACCCTTTTTCTAATCATATGCTTACTGCTGACTCACTAACGCAATTCTATCACTATCTCTAGTGGTATATATTCAATTCGATAAAATTAGGATGATGTACAAGTGTTATCATAAAATATATCTTAAAAAAGGAAAAAAAAAATTCTACCTAAAAAACTTTTAACTTATATACTATAAAACGCATTGAATGATACAAAGTGACCCATGCTTCTTCGCTGTCCCTTTTGTCTTGATCTCTAAAATAACATATCATCTTTCTTTCTTCTTCATTTCCATATATCATAACTTCAATCGTAAAAAACTGATCATAACGATCACGAAAAATGCATCGATTCGTGACATCGAGTTTAAGGTTACGATCAGCAAGAGAACAACTCTCTCGATGTCACGTTCGTTATTTTTCTCGACTACATGAACATGTTACATCTTTATCAGACAATGAAGAAGAATCCATACATAATGTTCCTACGATACCGCCTTTTGAATACTCTCCACCGCGATATACGGGGCCTAAAGCCGAAGAGATTGCTCGTAAACGTAAAGAGTTCCTTAGCCCTTCTATGTTTTGCTTCTACAAGAAACCCGTGAGTAGTATATTTCTTTTTCAGTTACAAATTAAAATAAATTTTAGTATAATTTTATTTGACTGTTTCATATTGTTCCTTTGATGATCGATATTTAAATTTGACTATTGAGTATTGACCTATTGTGATAGAAGATCAATAATACTGATTATTGAGTTAGTACATATGAACGTATAGTATCTATCTAATGTGTTACATAGAGATAGTGTATCCATATGACCATATATTAGTATGGCATTTTATATATTCCAAAGTACCTAACAGCCCCTTATGGTTTGGTGGGGAAAAAAAAAATTCTTATTGTTAAAATTTGTAACATTGATAGTCAATATATTCCCAATTATTATTAAGGAAGGCGATCGACTAACCCCTAACCAATATAGACCGTTTCCAGAGAGACAATGGGTCTTCCAAGTGACCCAACCCGGTTTGTTATGTAACGTTGATAGTCCCTATTAAAGTGAATTTACTATTGCATTTACAAAAGGGATCTTGACACAATCTAATAAAATTAGGTATACTTTTTTTTTCGGAACTCAACATTTTTTTTGTAGCAAAGAAATTTATTTAGTACAATAAAAATTTTGTAAAAGGACTGTATGCCTTTTGGCTAATATTTTGTTGTTGAAAAACAGTTGAATATTGTCCATGGAAAGATGCAATATCTGTTTGATGAAAATGGGCGAAGATACCTTGACGGATTTGGAGGAATTGCTACAGTGAATTGTGGGCATTGTCACCCCGATGTGGTCCGAGCCATCATAAACCAAACCACCAACATACAACACTCGACCATTCTGTATCTTAACCATGCCATTGCTGATTTCGCCGAAGCCCTTGCCTCCAAGATGCCCGGCGATCTTAAGGTTCTGCTTCATACTTGTTTGGCCCATTTTATTGTTTCTAACTTTTCTACTTGACCCGGAATGACTATTTAAGTACCGCCTTTCAACTGGTTGGATTTTGGCAGGTGGTGTTCTTTACAAATTCGGGTACTGAGGCAAATGAGTTAGCCATGATGATTGCAAGGTTGTACACAGGGTGTCAAGACATTATATCGTTAAGGAATGCATACCATGGGAATGCAGCTGGGACAATGGGCGCGACCGCAATGTGTAACTGGAAATTCAATGTTGTTCAGGTAAGATGTGTTTAAGTTTGTAACACGAAACTTAGTACTTGTATATTGATTTACGATGTGAAACCATATTATCTCATGCATTTGACACCAAGTTTATTGATGTATAGTTTTGGGATGATTTCTTGACTTGACTGCTTAACATAAATGGGCAGTAGAAAGTAAAAACCATATGATTTTTACTTTAGACTAAGATACTATGATAAAACAGTTGTATACATCATATTTCTTATAATGTGCTCAATTAGAGTGGAGTGCACCACGCACAAAATCCGGACCCTTATAGAGGAGCATTCGGGTTGGATGGAGAAAAGTATGCCAAAGATGTTGAAGATTTGATTCGGTTTGGAACCTCGGGTCAAGTTGCTGGTTTTATTTTTGAAGCCATTCAGGTCATAAGATTTTCGTTTACATATCTTTTTATTTCTTTTGGTTTGTTTAACAATATAGGTGATATAGAAAATGTTTTTCATTCATTGTAGGGGGTGGGAGGAATCGTTGAACTGGCGCCGAATTACATGACTAGTGTTCATAGTACCGTTAAGAAGGCAGGAGGGCTTGTAATTGCCGACGAGGTTCAATGTGGATTTGCGCGAACTGGAAGCAACTTTTGGGGATTTCAGAACCATGACATAGTACCCGACATAGTCACAATGGCAAAGGTATTTTGCCCACTTGGAAAGTGGGTGGATCGGATATGTTGGGAATAGGCCCAGAAAGGATAGTTTGTTAGGGTTGGTCATATACAAATTATTGTAAATACATGAAATGGGCCCACGTTCAGCCCATATAACTCATTTCCTTTTTTTTTTTTTGAACAGCAAATTATTACACTATATTTAGTCTACTCCTAAATTATCCCAAATGCTCCTATGCCAAGATTTGAACCTTATAGTTTTCTCCCCAGGCATATGCCTCTACCAAGTGGGCTAGTCCCACATTTGCTAACTCAATTCCTTTTAGCCAACTTTTCCATTTAACAAATTGCCAGTTGGGCCAGTTTTACCCCTTCAATAAGCATAACCTTTTATTCTTACTCATATAGGGCATCGGAAATGGGATTCCCCTTGGTGCAGTAGTGACAACCCCAGAGATTGCAAAGGTTTTAACTCGTAGAAATTACTTCAATACATTTGGAGGAAACCCCGTGAGTACTGCTGCAGGTCATGCGGTTCTTAAAGTTATCGAGAAAGAAAAACTTCAAGAAAACGCACATATTGTTGGATCATATTTGAAAGAACGTCTCAATTCCCTTAAAGATAAACACGCAAGTAAGTTTGTTTTTCTTTTCTTTTTGGATGCTTTACCATTCAATTTAAGTTTTAATTCGTGCAATTGATGGTCTTTGAAAGTTATTGGAGATGTGCGAGGAAGAGGCTTGTTACTCGGAGTAGAACTTGTCACTGATCGCGGGCTAAAAACACCAGCAATTGCAGAAGTATTAGAAGTTATGGATAGCATGAAAGGTACAAATAATATTTTACTAGACATGTAGTTCTGTATAAAGAAACCTTATGGATCAAAATAAAAAATGTTACTCGTACAAATTAAATGACATACAGCACAAACACTTGCAACTTAAGGCCAAAAAAGAATAATTAATCCATTATTGGTTAATATAAAAAAATCTAAATCACTTAACACAATGGTTAAAAAAACACGGGCGAAAATTGAATCCCTAGCCTATGTTCCTATTTCTATGTTGTTTGTTGCTCATCAATAAACTATCATGATGAAAGTGAAATTTGATATGATTATATTGTTATGTAGATATGGGAGTATTGATAGGCAAAGGTGGGTTTTATGGTAATGTTTTTAGAATTACTCCTCCACTTTGCTTCAACAAACAAGATGCAGGTGTGTAATTTATTTTATTTTATTTAGTAGTAACTGTGATTAATTTAAATCAACTTACTTAAGTTTTGATATCTTTTTTCTCTTTAATTTTTGTAGATTTTCTTGTGGATGTTATGGACTATTCAATGTCTAAGCTTTGAAGACATTATGGACTAATGCATAGCTACGTTGGTTATTTGTTGGTTCTAAGGTGTTAAATTATTTTTATGTAACGAAAATGATGCATATATATAATTGTGTATGAAGAGCCGACATCTCGTCGTCTCTCTAAAAGTCTTTGTTTTACTGGAATAAAGAAGTCATTTCAATATAGTATAACCTTTGTGTATGGGACATTAATCGACGTTTTGTTCTTTTTTTTTCTTCTTTTTATACCAAAAAAAAAACACTAATTAATCACGTAACACAATGGTTAAAAAACATGGGCGAAAATTAAGGCGCCTGGTATCCCGATCATGATTTTGGTAACCTGATCAGATTATTAATGACAGAGAGCCCGCTTTTACTTTACCATATATACCATTATAGACATGGGGGTCCACATTATTTTGGTTGGGATACCAAAAAGTGTGATTGGGATATACCACCTGTAAATTAAATATCTAGCCTCTATTAATCACTAAGTCAACGTTATGTGTATGAGTCATTTCAATCTAGAATCTTTTTTCTAAAAAAAAGACGTTTCTTTCTTTAGTTTAGAGATATTAGTATCGTAAATAAACGTTCTTTTACTTGTATCCCTGAATTTTGTGGTTTGGACGAACGATGCATAAACTGAGATGAAGCAATAATATCCAAATCTTTAGGTGTTTCTTAAAGTTAGTTTTCCCTACTCCTGCTTTTCTATAAAAAAATAAAATAAAATAGTTATACTAGTAATTTTTACAAGTTTGTCATAAAGCATAACAAGTAGAGTTTGCTAGTCAAAATACTCAAAAATATGTCATTATTATAGTGTATGTTATACTAGTGTCAATTTGTAAAACTTCGACGTTTTTTATACAATCCCATACAAATCTTCGACGTTTTTTATACAATCCTAAACAAATCTCGAGGCACAATGCTCCAATAACAACATACATATAAAACCTTGCATTCGCTCAAATTGGATTGGATTTAGTAGCCACCAAAAAAGACCCGTTGAAATTAGCAACAACAATATTGGAGCTTCCAACATTTATAAGTCCCGTCCTTATAGTGACTTCCTCCGGCGTCCGCTGCACGGCACTCGGAGAACGTTATTAGCACGGCGGCGTCTCGTTCGTTTCCTCCATTTCCGGACGCGCTGCTTGAGTGGTTGTGGGGTCCGACTTGAACGTTTGAACCAATAAAAAAAGAAATTCAAAGATTTTTTTTCAAAACAAACGGCTAGTAGCCTTTTTAAAATTTTTTTTTTCTTTTCTATTAATACCACTTTCACACTACCATTTCAAAAAACAACCATCTATTTCTATCACTTCCAAGCCATTTGATCTTTCTCAAACCATTCCATAAACCATTTTTCATAACCATTCCATTCACAATGTCTAGAAGTGTGTGGACTAAAGCAGAAGATCTTTGTTTGTCGAGATGTTGGGTGACGAGGAGACCGGACCCTATTACGGGTTGGTGTGAAATGAGCAATCCCGGCGTCTCCTTTTGGGATGACGTTACTGAAATGTTCAACGCAGAGACCAATGGAGGACCACGAAGCAAGGCTCAACTGCAAGGTCACTGGACGAAGATGCGGGAGGAACGTAAACAGTTTGAGGCAATTTGGACACGGTTGATTGCACAAGGAGGCAACGGAGAGGATGAGCAAAATTATGCAACGGCGCATCAGATATATCGGGAGAAGCATCGGAGGGGATTCAGATATGAGCACTGCTTCACGCAGCTTATCTTTGTTCCTTTTTAGTTGTTCTGGATTATGAAGTAGACTTTTTAGTTTGATTAAGTGTGCTTTAGGTTTTTTTAAGTGTGTTTTGTTTGTTTGAAGTGTGTGTTGTCTTTTACTATTGTAATGTTCTTAAGTATTTTAATAAAATAAGTCTACTTTAATAAAAATAAGTTTATTCATAATTTTGATAACATTACAAACGGAAATAAAGAAAAACATACAACATAACATTAAAACAGCCTACTTATTTTTCTGGGCATAAACTGCTTTGGGTTGGTTAATGAACTCATTCAAGGTGATGACCGCACAAGCAATTTCTTCCACAGTTTCTTGAATCTTGTCAAACTTCCCCTGCAAATAAGTAAAATATTGACACTCAAGCTCAGTGCAATGCCCCATTTGTATATACTTGATTTGTTCTTGACACCATTTATTTTTCGCTTGAAGTTTTAGACCAATTTCAACAAGCTTGTCTTTGCACATTTGGTGGTCGAGGATATCAGCCATGATACTGTCATTCACTTGATCGACAGTCATTTGTGGTTTTTGGTTAGGGGCACTTGATGAAGAAGCCATTGCAGATGTATAAAAGTGTGAGTTTTGCAATGAAATATCTGGTAAGGATACTGTATTTATAGCTGAAGTCACAGACGTTCCTCCGACGTTCAAATTTCAAAATATTTACATTTACAGTCCCTCAAACGGCCAAAAAATATTTACATTTACAGTCCCTTAACGGCTAGCTACATTATCATTCTATAAATAGCTACCCAGAACCTTAACCAGTTTCATCACCATTCCACTTGTGTCTAATCTACAAATTTGTTTCATCTGCTAACTCACTCACCAAATGGCTTCATCATCGTCATCAAATAAGAATGTTTACCGACCTCGTCTCACCGAAGATGAGATGAAAACACGAATCATGCCTGATATCAAAGAAGACACCCTCCTTCAAAATGAACTCTCTGGGGAACTGCTTTACCCACGGAAGAGGAGACACCAATGCGACCAACACGCTCAGGAAATAAAAGCACCAGGCCACAGGGTATCGAAACACGAAGAGACATATTCTTATTTTCTGCAGGATGAGAGCAAAAGGGTGAAGAGGGCGATCGATCATGTTGACCGGCCAATGCACTTGGGAAGAATCATACCACGACAACTGCGGAGAAGGAAAATCAACGTGGGAAGTGAAATGCCCAGGACACGACAAGTGATGGGCCAATGAAACGGCTTACCGTGGATTAGGAAAAATGTCAATCAAAGATGATAACGATGAAGAGTAATCGTATCATTATTATATATTTTATGTTTTTTTCCGAGTATTGTCTTTTTTTTTATTGTATTGTCTTTGATTTTAAGTAATGTAATGTGTGTTTAAGTATTAATAAAATGTGTTTTGTTTTTAATTTTGTGTAAAAAAAATGAAATAATAAATTAGTGAATGAATAGTGAAGAAGTGGGGAAGAAGTGGGTAGTATAAGGAGGGGGTGTTCTTGGAGAGAGAAACCTGATGAATAGTGGAAGAAGTGGGTAAGAAGTAGGAAAAAATTGCATCCTATAAGGAGAGGACTAAGTATTAGAGGAATACTTGTGATGTAGTGGCTTTAGATATGTCGTTAAAACTTATTAATATGGTGCTGGCGTATATAAAGGACAGTGGTGGTGATGGCAGATACGGTTGGATCCGACCGAAAGGAAAAACTGAAGTAATTATCTCTAACTCTATCTTTATTACATTATAAAACATTTGTTCCTTCCATTTTTTCAACTTTACACAAGTGAAAACCCCAAAATACTCCTATCACTTATTCATAATACCCTTAGAATAAATCTCAACCACTCATTTTTTTCTCTCTCTTCAAATATCAACTACTCATTTTTCTCTCTCTTCCATAAATTTCTCTAATTCATTGAAAATCTTTTATCTCAAAAACCGTAAATCGATAAATTATGAAAATTATATGGGTGTTCTTAAAATTTCAAGCTCTTTCATTAGAGATGTCATTCGATATATTTTCGACGAATTTTTAAATCCGATGGTGGAGCCCGTACGACTAAGGCATTTGACTATCACACTCCATGACATGTCACAACCTATGACCTATCACCCTATCATCTTACCACCGCAACGCGTGGGTACTTACTCTCGTTAAAACAATATTGGAAAGGTATATGTATTAAATAAGTAATATAAGAACACAAGTGGCTTTTTGGTTTAGTATAAAAACACTCATTTATCGTTTTGAAGGTCTCTCGTTCAGCTGTTTGCTCAAACATTCAAAGAAAGCGGAATTAAACTTTAAAAGTCCAAACCAGCAAAACCTGTTTGGTTTGTTCGTTAAATGGTGTTACTAGCCATATCATCAAAACAAGTCTAAATGGAAATCCATCGGTTGCCCAACATTAAACAACCGACATTATAGTAGATACAAATCGTAAATATCTAAACATAAATGAACATCTAATGCGAACAGCCACTATGGGTAAACTACAGTCAGCTTCAAGATCATCTACTCATGCCTCACATCTTCTCACATCTACATGCTCACTATGTTGGACCTGAGGGCACAACACATTTTAAAAGAGCAAGTGTTAACTAACAAATTAGCTAAGTAAGATAACACATGGTTTATAAAACGTTTGTCCATTTAAGACATTATATAAAAGTCATAATTACATCGTCAAGGCACATATCACATCAATGCATCACATCATCCATAACATATCACCGCATCAAACATCATCATCATAGGTTGAATCACCTAACTGTGCCTAATCATCTTTTACTTTACATATAACATATAAGCATCATCGTATAGTGTGACATAAGTCACTTACATTAGGCGTGACAAAAGTCACTCATCACATATAGGGTATAAGTTTGTGTGTAGGTGGTCATAAGACCTAACAGGGAACCTCACACCCGACTGGATGGATAAGCTTTTCAGCGGTCCATCAGTGTCGTTAAGGAATGGCAAACCAATCCAGGAGTAGTCCGTATGTTCAAAGACATTGGTGGGTAATCACTCCACCCGGAGATACTCAAACCACGTAATTACGTTGCAATGAGCCACCCAAGCAACCATATACGCACTCACCGGGCAAGGGCAAGTACAGGTTAAGCTTAACACTTTCATATTATATACGAGCTCGATTTTCATCACATATAGTTTAGGTGTCCACATTACCTAAACATCATCACATATCATCTTTTACGTTTGGGCCCTTAAACGTGCACGTGTCATGGCAACTTAATAAGTCTAGTGAACTAGATGAACAAGCCATGTAATTATGCACATTTCACATATCATCAACATATAACACATTTCAATTCATCTCAAGATGTTACATAGCATTTCATAGCATATCATTACGTCGCATACATTGTTACATCACGTACATCATCATATACCATTGCATATCGTATATCATTACAACATTGCATATCATTTATCATCTTAGACCGTACATCATTTCATATCATCTTTCGCATCATATTATATATATCATTTCTTATCATCTATCATCTCATGTCTTATATCGTTGCAAATCATTTATCATCTCATATCATATATCATTTCATAATAACTCAAAACATTACATATCATATCATAACGTCACATATCCTTGGGGTAGCATTTCAGGCTTCAATATGCATATACATAGCCCATATCACCTCCTGTATAATCCCGAATACCCATAAGCAAACAAGATACCATTTGGGAAGTTATTATATGAAAACTATGTTTTTGTTGAACCCTGAGCGTGTCAAAGTAGTGTATCTTACCTCGTAGAAGCACACAACAAATGATAACGTAAGTTACCGAGCTTTGCAAGTATTCCCGACTACCTATAATCATTAAAAGACATAATGAGCTATCAATTACCCACTATTAATAGTCATGACTCAAGCCTAGATACCTATAAATATCACCCATGACAAGACTTGATGCATCGGAGGTTCGTTTAATACTTTAGAGCTTACATAACTCGACGGAACATGGAAATCACTCACTAAATTAACCTTTCTGTAAACTTGAAATCATCCTCAACTTTAAAAAGCATTACCATTAGAAATTAGACTCTCTCACGATTTCGTGGATAGCTTATTTCTCAAAAACGGAGTTACGGTCAAAAGTTATGGTCGTTTAAAAATGTTAACAAAAATCAGTCCCTAACGGGAGTTACGAATATTTGTAACGGGAGTTACGCACCTAACGGGAGTTATGAAAATTTGTAACGGGAGTTACCGTGGAGGTGTTATCGCAATTACCCAGCTAACGGGAGTTACACAACCGTAACGGGAGTTACGACGACCAGTCGTGAAAAACAACCCCAAAACCTAACCAAACACATCTCAAACGACTTTAAAACATCTCCATGTCTTATGAACATCAAATACACTTAAAATAAGATCAAAATCACTCATTGAGAATACCAATTAATCTTTGAATCATTTACCACATAAATCAATCATTGAATCACCCGAGTAACATGAAATCGGTAACCGTTTAATCAATTAACCCAACCCAAACCCCATGGCCTGGATTGAATACTCATCTATGACTCATAAGATCAGATTTTAAGGAGAATATTACCTATATTACCTGTAGATTACAAAAAATATGCAAAAGGCTTGATCAACACACCCGAAAACGTATGAAGTCGCACAAGAATTGATCAAGGAGAGGAGGGACGACCTAGGGCTTGAAGAATGTGTTTTTGGAACTGAATAATGACAGGGATTAGGGTAATTACCCCTAAACCTGCTGTACACACTTTTCTAAACTTACATTCAAGCCCCTTCACTTCACATCTTTACATCTAAGGTTTAAACAACCTAACGGGAATACTTACTAACACTTTAATCACAATTAATCATCTTAAACACATTAACACATGAATCATTAAGGCTTTAAAACCTTACACATAATGCACATTAATCACACATAAACATTAAATCTCTTAGAGACTTAACGGACACGTTGTGTTGACTTAACAACTCAAGTCAACCGTTAATTAAAAGTTCGGGATGTTACAATTATCAAATATAGTTGAAACACCATATTATTGATACCAACTAACTCTTAGTTCACTTTAGTAAACTTCTAACACCAACTAACTCTTAATCAGCTTTAATACTTTAAGTGACCAGTTATCAAATATATTTGATATAATCACAATTCTAACACCAACTCACTATTTGTTTAATTGCCAATAAGCCTATTTCTTAAGCAACGTCTAAATTTTGAATCTTAGTTAGAGGAAGGATAATGAGTACTTTATAATATTATATATAGCTAGTTAACATTTAGTCGGTTGTTAACATCTTATAGCATTTTATATAACTTTGTTATAGGCATGTTTTTGACTATAAGAACAAAACCCCCCATTGAGTCAAGACAAAGTAACTATTAAAGTTGTAAATAAATAGTTTTATAAGTAATTTACAATTAAAAATATCTTAAAATGAAGTTTAACGATTGTGATGTAGTGAAACACCCCAACCATGTATTCTTTTCGAAAGAATAATTTATTTTAATAGTGAAATGATAATGCATGTCTTGACTTTTCCCTTCCTTAAAAGTTTTATTGTAAATGATGATACTGACATTCATGATATTGATATTTTTAAATATGGTTATTTTAGATGAAGATGAAAATTAAGTTAAGTAGGCCGAAAACTTTCATTAGATAGGAAACTTTGGAGATGCTATCCATACATACAATTAAGTAATGATGGAAGTATTAGCCATTAGCCATTGCTTATAGTTACACACTACACAGATTTATGTGATCACATGTGAATGCTAACTATTTGAAAGTCTTTCGATTGGTATTAGGAGTAATTTATCACTTATGAAGTTTGAACATAAATTGCTATAAATGGTAGGTGATTCTCGTATTCGTTATTTCAAAACATTAAATTTCCATACCAATCATCAATAGATAGATTGGTATATGGTGGAGTCTGAGACTGAGAGGTTTTAGGTTTAAATCTTGATGTGAGCAAAAATGCTCCCAATAATGGAGACATGGGTTTTCCCATAATGAGTTTCCTATGGAATTGAAGTTGGGTATATGAAGATGCACGTCACTTAACCCAAATTTGCCGGTAAAAAAAATATATTCCAAATCTTCATAAGAAGAAATACTAAAAAGGAACATTTACAAACCGACTCAACAATTTACATAATCCATATAAAATAACTGTTCGGTATAAATGAGACATTTCCATATGTCCAACTCTTACCGACATGACGTAAAGTAACCGACAATTACATCACATATACTATTAATGATTGATAATCATGTTCACAGTATTTCCAAAAACAGATTCACAATAGTCTAGTAGTTGGGAGTATGTGACATGAAATGAATGTCAGACTTCAAAGCTCAAAATGTTACGTAATTTACTCTGATATTAGTTATAAGACCGACCCATCTTTAATGTGGTATTGGGACATCCTGATATTTTTACAAGAGGTCTTACAACCAATGATGACTAGTCCAACTGGTGAGAGACATCTCACGTTTACCCAAGATCTTGAGTTCGATCCTTATGGATGACAAGTTTTGGGGTTTTTCCTCCGAATACTTGTAAGTTGTAACAACCTATGGTCAACATCTCGTTGTTTAGGGTATGTGCAAGGTTTCACCATCATATGGTGAGGTTTCCCTGATGTTGCATACCGACTATATGTTTGGGATAAAAAAGAGGTGTTACATTTGATTTCTATTATATACAATTTTAGAGGTAACCAGAGATACTAAATTAGTCTATATATGTAGAAATATAAAATTGATAAAAACACTGTATGTATAACCTTTTTGTTAGCCAGAAAAGCGATATGCAAGATACTCTTAATGCATCGATTATATTATAAAAAAGAATCAATTACAAGAATAAGTCAAATTACCATGTGTTTTATATCAAACGTCAATAAAAGAATCTCATTTGTTATATATTATGTATACAAAAAGTTTCTCAATATATCTTTATTTCCTTATTAAAATATTTGAAACCCCGTCTAAATAAAAGATTAAAAATCTCAAATAATGAATCGATCTCCTTTATATATTCCTATACGATTAACATACCTAACAACACATTCTTTATTAAAAAATAACCTTAATGATTTTTATTTACAACATATATATCATAAAACTCCTAAAATAACTATACTATTTCTTAAAACATTAAAACGTACATTACTCCGTCACATTGATACCACCCTCCCGCCATCATATCTTCATCATTATTTCATGATACAAACGTCCATCTAACATATATATATATATACATATATTATAGGTTTTGTAAACTTATGTTTTTTTTGCAATATGAAAATATATATTTTTCATTCATATAAATTTTATTAACTATTTTTTTTAACATTTAATCTTTTTAATTATTAGATTAGATTCGAAAAATATACGTATTTATGATTAGTTATTTCTTACACACATCTATTTACTTATGAAAAAAAAAAAGTTATAACCCCAACACAAAACAAAACAAAACAAAACAAAAATTAAAAAATCCACCATCTCAACACCACCTTCCTTTCTTCCTCTGTCTCTCTCTCTTCAGCCGCACTCACTGATACACCACCTACACACACGCACACACAGCTTCTTCTTTCCGTCACACACACACCTGTATCTATCTATATCTATACACATATATATATACACACATCTTTTAGGGTTTCATCCTCATCATAATCATAGTAATCAATTTCACCTAGGGTTTTCAATTTCACCAATCGCTTCTTATAAAAATCAATCATTTTTTTATCACATATATAGATATTTTTATATCTATATTTATATCTATCTGTATATATACATATTATACTAGGGTTTTGGAACGATAGTTATTACATCATCATCAGAAGAATCTCGATGTGCCGCTGGTTTAGCGGCTTTGTTGATTAATTCATTAATTAGGGTTTTTGTATTTCATATATACATACATATATCTGTATCTATATATATATATATTTATATATCTGTATATATAGATATTTGTGTAGAATTGATGAAATTGATGGCATTAGGAGATTTAATGGAATCTAGGTTTTCGCAACATTCGCATTCTCATGCTCATATAAGTAGTGTGTATCGGACGAGTTCGATTGATTCGTCGCAGTATAATGTTAATGTTAATGTTGTTCAAGATGTAATTGTGGATGCTGATAGGGATAGAGAAAGGGATAGAGATAGGGATAGTAGTTCGGAATCGGTTGTTGGAGTGCAACGAAGGGAAGATTCCGAGACGGTTGTTAGTAGTAATATTAGTTATGGAAATGTGAATGGGAATGGGATTGCAGCTACAACAAGTATGGCTTATTTGCCTCAAAATATTGTTTTGTCTGAGCTTAGACATGATGCTTTTGAAGCTTGTACTCCTTCGGGTCCTGCTGAAAGTGGGTTGGTTTCGAAATGGCGACCTAAAGATCGGGTAATTTTTACGTCATTGCACTTTTAGTAATTTTATTTATTGTTTGTGCTATGTAACGATTCCCTGTTTTTGTTATGAAATTAATCGTTGCAATACCTTAAAGTTATTTCCTTTGATATGTAGTAGGGGTGTACGTAAGTGGTAAAAATATTTTTTGTTTAAAGTGCATTGTTTATGATAGATTTCCACTTTTTGAGATAGTAAGTCGTTATTGGTAGTGAATCTTTATAAGAGTCCGCTCCTCAGTTTGATTATAGGTGGATATAATTTGACCTGTAACAATAAGATAGTATGTAAGTTTATGTTGTTTCCGATGATAGGTACTTATTGATTGCAAAAGAGAGTTCTAGAGAGCTGCATGACACCTTGTTTAGTGTTTACAATGAGAATTGACCAAGAATGTAGACTCTTTTGTTAGTATGTATAGTTTATCTTGAAACCTTGGTAGTTGGGTTTTATGAAGTTACAAAAATTAGTGCTTTTTCTGACCTCCAATTAACCGATTGGAAATTTGCTGTTTTTGATCAAGGGACAATAAGAATGTCCATGTGGTGTATGAAGTATAATGGTTAAAAAGCCTAAGGTGAGTAAAGTGATGGAGTTGTGAGACCAATCAAGTTATCAATCATATGAAAATATGAATAAAATTCATAAGTGTTGACATATTAACAAGTGTGACATCATGTGATGACAACACAACTATTTTTAGTTTGGACTATATGTTACTGGGCATATTTATTTACCCATGCTTTAGTTTATGATAAGTTCACGATGGGCATTTAAAATGGTGTTCTGTCATCAATTAAAATATGTTTATGAGAAATATGTTTGTGTAGCTGTAAAGAACCTCCTTGTCATCTCAATGTGTTAGATTTTTTTATTAAACTGAACTCGCTGTACATGACGTGATACTTAAGGTTTTAATCTATAAGCACTAGATGCAATAGGAATGTATGCACTGGAAGCCCCATAAACATCCTTTTTCCTTTTAAGGATTGCTGGAGCAAAGGCAGGATTGCTTTTTGCGGGTTAAATGTTGGGTAAAGTTCCACACATTTCTGTGTGCATGTTAACAAGAATAAGTTTGACCATGTTTAAGTATGTTGAGATTACAGTCTTAGAATGTGATATGCATGTAGTTTAGTATGGCATTGTGCATATATTGAAATAGTGCAGGAAATTTAAAGCTGTTAAAAGATATCAACTAATTTAGTCTTATTGAGTACTTCTAATGTTATCATTATTTATTGATGAAACTTTTATTTTAGAACGACATTCTATCCTACTCCTACTCCTACTCCTAAATCACGCATGCCTGGGATGAAACTCAGGACTCTCAAAAAACCCCTATTAATCCACCCTCACAAATGTGGGAAGTGGGACTCGAACCCAGGTGGATCCTCCCAAGGGCAAAGGCCTTATCAATGGGCACAAAGCGAACTATTCATTCTCTTTTTACTACCAATGGGCCACCAACCCCATTGGTATTTATCAATGAAACTAGTTACAAACTTATAGGATAAGTTACGGGAAGGAGCTTTACATAGTTAAACTTGTTGAGTTTAAAGTTTTGTCTTGACTTGCAGATGAAAACAGGATGTGTTGCTCTAGTTTTATGTTTGAATATCAGTGTGGACCCACCTGATGTTATAAAGATCTCACCTTGTGCCAGAATGGAGTGCTGGATAGGTATTGTTTGAATTCCTTGGCAATTTATGATTATTTCTTAAAGCATCTTACCTTGTGGCATATTTGATATATTTGGCTTCAGATCCATTCTCTATGGCCCCACAAAAAGCACTTGATACAATTGGGAAAACATTGAGTTTTCAGTATGAAAGGTGGCAACCCAAGGTAAGATTGTTCTTTAACCACACAATACAACACTTTTAATATGTTTCCTAAGGACACTTTTCAATGCCAGCAAATTTCAATACGAGGTTCATCTGAACTTAATAAACCATGAACAGGCCAAATACAAGACGCAGTTAGATCCAACTGTGGAAGAAGTGAAGAAACTGTGTACTACATGTCGCAAGTATGCCAAATCTGAAAGAGTTTTATTCCATTACAATGGTCATGGCGTACCTAAGCCAACTGCCAATGGTGAAATTTGGTTTTTTAACAGGGTAATAATTCGGTTTTTTGTTTAAGTCATGGAATCTCTTCATAGATTTTGGTAGATTAATGATGTCTTTTGTTGAATGTTGTAGAGTTATACACAGTATATTCCTTTGCCTATCAGCGACCTTGACTCATGGTTGAAGACTCCATCCATATATGTGTTTGATTGCTCTGCTGCTGGGATGATTGTTAATGCTTTTATAGAGGTATCTTAGCTTTGCTATATTTCATGACATGGATTAATATATTCTTATTAAGACGTGACTAAATCTTAATTTAATATCAATGCGTAGCTCCAGGATTGGAACCTCGCAAGCTCTTCTGGAAGTTCACCACGAGACTGTATTCTTCTTGCAGCTTGTGAGGCTCATGAGACCCTTCCACAAAGTCACGAGTTTCCTGCTGATGTGTTTACTTCATGTCTCACGACTCCTATCAAGATCGCATTGAGATGGTGAATGCGCTATAAGTGAAATTAAAATTATAAAGATTAGAGGTGGCAATATGGAAGTGGTTTGTGCACCACCAGAATTACCATGTATAAAATCAAATTAAATAAGACAAAAGGTGGTGCACACATTGCCATGTGGCAGAATGGGGAGGGTGGGGTTGGTTTATTTGGATCATAATGGGTTATTTATGTTTAAGTAGCCAGGAAAGGCTGGGTAATTATTTTATCTCAACAAATGATCTTATTCTTTTGAAAAATTTGATATAGGATATTTTATGCATAGCATATTTATTTTGGTGGACATAAATTTACTTTGCTTGCTAATCTTCTGTTATCATGCTTTTTTCCAGGTTCTGCACCCGTTCGTTACTACACGAGTCACTTGATTACTCGCTTATAGACCGAATACCTGGCCGTCAAACTGACCGTAAGACACTTCTTGGTGAGCTGAACTGGATTTTTACTGCCGTTACAGACACAATTGCCTGGAATGTTCTTCCACATGGTATTAACGACAATACTCTTATAATCATGCACTAGGTCTATATAGGATTGATGGCTGAAAGAAAAACTCGATTTTATACTCTGCAGATTTATTTCAAAGATTATTCAGGCAAGATCTGTTGGTCGCTAGTTTGTTTCGGAACTTTTTACTTGCAGAAAGAATTATGCGTTCTGCAAATTGTTCACCTGTATCTTATCCAATGCTGCCTCCAACTCATCAACACCATATGTGGTAGGCACATGAGCTTGTTTATGATATGATTCTTGAATAATATGGTTATGGTCTGACCTCTCCTGTCATCATGTCTATTTCAGGGATGCATGGGACATGGCAGCTGAAATCTGCCTTTCCCAGCTCCCATCGTTGCTTGAGGATCCTAATGCGGAATTTCAGGTCAGAGAATTGCATAAACAAATTGGTTTTCTTTGAGATTTTCTATATCTATCTATTAACCTGTAATGTGGTATATATTATTATAACAGCCAAGTCCGTTTTTCACGGAACAATTAACCGCATTTGAGGTGTGGCTAGATCATGGGTCTGAACACAAGAAACCACCTGAACAGTTGCCTATTGTTCTTCAGGTATGTACAATGTTTTTTGCTTCTATTTTATATGCTTCTTGGTTTCATGTACTCCAACTGTTGACTAGCTTAAATGTCTTATTGTTCAGGTTTTACTCAGTCAATGCCATAGGTTTCGTGCTCTTGTGCTTCTTGGAAGATTTCTTGATATGGGTCCATGGGCTGTTGATTTGGTAGGCTTTTCATTGGCCATATAATCTTAATGGTATATTGTATTGACTTACTGTATAATAACTTTTGCTGTTGTAGGCTTTGTCGGTTGGAATATTTCCATATGTCCTGAAGCTATTACAAACAACTACACCTGAACTTCGACAAATTCTTGTGTTTATCTGGACAAAGATCCTAGCGCTTGATAAGGTATGTTAAGAGTTACATACATACTCTCTAGCATTGAAACTTGAATGTTACCCACAGTTAGAAGTGGCAATATGTGCAGTCTGGGCAGGCTGGGTAATTTTTCAAGAAGTGTTACTTTTGGTATGTGTTTTGTTAAGTTGAAACTAAACACATTTTGTGGAAATAGCTCAAAGTTACTCTCAAGCATTGTATTGATTTGATTACAAAATTTATGTTACTCTAGTTGTAATATACTATGAATACAATGATCTAGATCTTATGCTAAGTAAGACACTTTAAAACTTCGACTTTTTTTTACATATTCTTCAACTTACTGGTATTTTTTTGCTTGACTGCTAGGGTTAAAACATTACCAAATCAATACTTGTTCTTAATATTTTCTTCTTCTCCTTAAAGTTTGATGGCCTTGACTAAAGTCATGCTTTTGAGTTGACAGTCATGCCAGGTGGATCTGGTGAAGGATGGTGGCCACACATATTTTATCAGGTTTTTGGATAGTGTGGAAGCATACCCTGAACAACGGGCTATGGCTGCATTTGTTTTGACTGTCATTGTGGATGGACATCGAAAGGGTCAAGAAGCGTGTATTGAAGCTAACTTAATCCATGTGTGCTTGAGACATCTTCAAGGCGGTTCAGCCCCGAATGACACACAAACTGAGCCACTGTTTTTACAGTGGTTATGTCTTTGTCTGGGAAAGCTGTGGGAAGATTTCACAGAAGCACAGATAATAGGCCTGCAGGCTAATGCTCCTACTATATTTTCACTTCTACTATCCGAGCCCCAACCTGAGGTTCATTACACTTCTTTGTTTAATGTAACGTGCACTTAGTGTTTCCTACTTTTTATAACTAATTCAAAAGCATTTGTTTCCAGGTTAGGGCTTCTGCTGTTTTTGCGTTAGGCACTTTACTTGATGTTGGATTTGATTCATCTAGAGATGTCGGAGATGATGAACGTGATGATGATGAAAAAGTTGGGGCTGAAATTAGTATTGTTAAAAGCCTTTTAAATGTTGTTTCAGATGGAAGTCCGTTGGTCAGGGCTGAGCTGGCAGTAGGTATGTTTTCATGTATTATTTAAACTTGTTTTTTGCACTGATAATATTGATACGTTTAAAATACAATTTAACTGGCTTTTCAAAATTTCAGCTCTTTCACGGTTTGCATTTGGACATAATCGACATCTGAAATCTATTGCTGCTGCATATTGGAAACCACAGTCTAACTCCGTATTAAGCTCCCTGCCTTCATTTACTGTCAGGAGTTCAGTTAGTGGCTACAATACTCCTAACCAGTATTCACAAATTGGTCCTCTTTCAAGAGTGGGTGTTGACAGCCAACCTGCTTCAAGAGACGGCCGGGTTTCTTCTAGCAGCCCTCTTGCTACATCCGGGATAATGCATGGCTCACCACTATCCGATGACTCATCACAGCACTCCGACACTGGCCTGCTGAATGACTGCGTTACAAATGGTGTCGTGAACCACACGAAACCCCGACAGTTAGACAATGCCTTGTATTCACAATGTGTATCCGCCATGTGCACATTAGCAAAGGACCCTTCACCACGCATTTCAGGTTTGGGCCGACGTGTTCTTTCCATTATTGGGATTGAACAAGTGGTAACGAAGCCTGCCAAACCCAACTCTGGCGGTTCACGGGTGGGTGAATCTTCTGCTGCCGCAAATAGTTTTGCTGGATTAGCTCGTTCATCTTCTTGGTTTGATATGAATGGAGGTACAGGTAATTTAATGCTGCCTTTGTATAAACTTCCATGCATCCCCCAATTCAGAAATAAGGTGTTCTGGATTAGGGATTAGCTCGTTTCTCTTTTTGTTTTTTGATTTTTTTGTTAATAAAAATGGGATAATTAGGTGTAATTTGAAGCAGCATTTGCTTAGTGAAGTAGTAATAAGCCATTATGATGCCTGTTCTTTAAATTATCAAATTTTCCGTGTTTTGTACCTTCCCAAAGTTTCTAAACAGACATAATTACAGGTCATCTACCGTTGACATTCAGAACTCCTCCTGTTAGTCCTCCAAGACCAAGTTACTTGACAGGATTAGGAATGCGGAGGGTGTGTTCTCTTGAGTTCAGGCCACATTTAATGGATTCGGGGCTAGCCGACCCTCTTTTAGGTTGCCCAGGAGGTTCAGGGTCTTCAGAACGCAGTTTTCTTCCCCAATCAACCATTTATAACTGGAGCTGTAGTCATTTTTCAAAACCGCTTCTTACAGCAACTGATGGTACTGAAGAAGTTCAAGCTAGACGTGAAGACCGTGAAAAGTTTGCTCTTGAACACATCACCAAGTGCCAACATTCTTGTGGGTCAAAATACTTATTGTGACAAATTTTGACCATTTGACTTGCTTATTAATTACTGTTGATTTACATTTTCAGCTGGTAGTAGTCTTCACAATCCAATTGCTCGATGGGACACAAAATTTGAGACTGGAGCTAGAACAGCTTTGCTGCAACCTTTTTCCCCATTAGTAGTTGCTGCAGATGAGGGTGAATGCATCAGGTATGCTGCCCTTATTTTTCATTTGTTTATGACATACGGATTGCTTTATATCTTTGAGATTCTTTCTACTTAAGATCAGTGGATTACTTCAACCAAACATGTTTCCTTTCCAGAAATTATGGTGTTTTATTATGTGACGTGTTTTTAGATTTTGGTTTGGTATAATAATTAAAATATAATTGAACTGCCACGTTTGTGACGATTAGCGAACAATGGTGGTAATCTAACAATAACCTAGGTGTTTTCCATTTTATTTAATCATATTTTTTTTTCAAGTACAATGATAAATGAGATGATTCACAAGGATATTATATAACAATCTAAAGTTGGGGGCCTTTTAAATGAAGTTAATTGTTAAAATTTCTTTCAAGAGGAATACTGTATATTATTGAGTGATGGTAAATGGTTCTTCTATCAGACCATCTAAAAATGATATATGTTTTCGAAGCCATCATTAAGCGAAATGGAGCTTCTAGCTTCGCAAAATCATTTTTTGCTTTTGAACAAAAATCAACATAAATTGACAAATTTAATCAGTGTAAAAAATAAAGTAAAAATAAAAGTCAAATTTTGGGATACTTTGTTTTGAATCTGCTCAACCCGTGTTCTTATGATTTAATTGGTGCCTTGCATGAGCATGCATGTATGTGCTAACTCACTAATATTGGATCCGTTTATACCATCGTGAATTGTTTTATTAACTCATTTGTTCTCGTCCTTGTTGCACTTACAAATTAGTTTTATCTCGGGTTGTATAAAAGGCAAAACGGAATTATAACACCCGAAGATGCTTATATATTAAGAATCATAGTTTTCAAACTCGTATGAGTCGTGTCAAAATCAAGTGAAAACGAGGTGACTCGGTTTTACTCCACACTCGTAGCATGACTCGTGTTTTGTTGTGCGAGTCGGTACGAGTCGGTACGAGTCATGTTCTGAGTCACGAGTCACAAAAATAATTCTTTTTATACTTAATTTTTAATTTTTTTTTAAACATAACTCTTTCATATACTTTTAAATTTGATTTTGTTTTATTAATGTTTACTATTTTTAGCTTAATATAACATTGCAATACTATATTTTACAATAAAAACTTATATATAATCATAAATTTATATATTATTAAATATCCTGACTCTTACGATTCGAGTCACGTTTCGATTCACCAGTGGAATAATCAGATTTCGAGTCGACTCAAAAATACCGAGTCGATAACTATGTTAAGAATCTATAGAAGGTTGCAAATGAAAATTTGAGAACCTATTTGGAGGTGGCTTTTTTTTAATTGTAATTTTATCTGTGACAAATGTTGTTTTTCATACATTGTATCATAGGCAGTGTTGTAAAACTCGGCCGAGTACCCAAACTCGGACTCGGTCGGTAAATGGGTCAATATTGGCTGAACTTGCCGACTCGGTCAAACGTCACATTTATTATTTTTATTTAAGTATTATATTTATGTTTCTAAACAATTTAGTTTCATTTGAAGTATTTTGTTGATTTCCTTAAACAATCATGTTTAAGTTTGAAGTATTTAGCCTATCTTTAATTTTCCAATACATATAATTTCAAAATTTACATTTTTTTAATGTAAATTCGCATTCGGGGTTTTGACTAAGTCGAGTCCGAGTTTCCAAAATCTTGCAACTCTTTTCTTCGTTGAGTCAAGTCAGAGTCATGACTTTCCCAACCTTGATTATTGTTACCTAAGTTTCTTTTACTATCTTTTCCCAAGAACTAGAATTAACTAAAATTGGAGTATCTTTTGTAAATAGAAATGAAATTTGGGCTCCGTGACTTAATATAGTAAGTTACTTTTTAATTCCATTCACACCATTTCTTGTGATTTAGCTACCATTTTTTGTATTGATGCAATAAACCGTTGAACTACCTATAATTACATTCTATAAAAACATATACTTAGATATTTGTTATGTATCATACTCAAGTTTTGACACACCTTATATTAAAGTAATGTCTAAACAAAGACTCGATATTTAATGTTTATTTAGGATACTTTAGAATCTTGATTACATGTTAATAATTTATTTTCTAACTTGGAATTAGGTTTTACTGTTTTAGTTATGCTCATGATTCCTTTTAAAATGCTTATTAATTAAAGGTTAATCTTCTAGATTTCCCCTAGCATTTGCTGATGTTTTCACTTCTTCGAAGTGATTATCTGCATTTGGTTTGATGGTTGGCCAAGGTACTACATCTTATAATGCTAAGCAACAACTATGTTTGAATAGTTGAGTTGTCTTTTATATGTTTCTACTTGTATTTGGTCTTAAGTCGTTCAAGGGAAATATGTAAATATCCATTCCAAAAAAGTAGCCATGTTGTGCTCTTTAGAAACTGAAAACATAAAAGGAATAAAATTTAATAAAAAGAATATGTTAAATTCTTTGTATGCCTTCAAAAGTAGATCATCTATTTCAATGTGTTTATACATTTTTTCAGTAATTTTGGTCTATATTTAAATTTGGGGAATCTTATACATAAGGTGTTCATATCGGTCTCATAATATTTTGTATATGCATTCATGCTTGCGAGTACACCGTATATTTTACACAACTAATACAATTTTACATGTTGCTCTTGTTCCTAAAAGTTTGTCCACTTTTCTGTTTCATGTTGCTCCATATTAATTGTCAATCAATCTTGGATTGTTAAGTTTGACCATATATCCCATTATACCATTAATTACCTTTTTTATTGTATGTCGCAAGTTTTCCTAGTGAATTTGAATTGTACATACATTAAGGGTAATAATTGGCGTTCTGCTAATTGTCCCTACAATGTGCTTATCGTACATTTTGTATTTTTGGCTCATGGAAAATTATTTTGGGATCAAGGAGTATGTTGTAGAAACTCATCAAGTCTGGTTTCTTGAAATTATATTACAATGTTCCGGTTTTTCAATATATAGATGTATAATTCATGTGGAAAGCATCAACTAGTACTCTAAAGTTGATTTGACCAGATATTTTTAATATTGGGCTCATTTTTTGGCAATAATCCCTCTTTACATTTCAAGTTTTGACATTTCTATTTTAGCCTGTCCCAAGCTAAGTGTTCACTTCCATAAATATTGTATTGATTTTACTATTTTATCCTTACTCATCTTTCTCAAAGTTATATATTTAGAAGTGTGTGCAAAACGCAAGGTAAAAATGTAATCAGGCTATTATGTGACGGAATCATTTTGTTTTTCTAAAACTTTGTGTTTTCAAAGTGGAGCTTAATACTGGACCGAGCAAGTATCGTTTTACTATATATGACGGCTAAGAATTATCCTTAACTAGTAGTGCAGTTATTACTCCTTTTTTTTTATTCTTTATCAGTTATGCTACATAAATAGTAAGCAACATAATAAGAGGATATACTTAATTGCGACGATAGGGATACCACTATACCAGGTGCACAAATTCTCACAACTTTGTGAGTGCTGATGAGGGAGATATCTGTATGGAGATCTATCTTTTCTTTTCACGTCTAGATCTGAAATCATATTCATGACCTGATTTGTCAGATGTATGAATTTATAGATTTCTGAAAGGTCTGCATAAAAATCTTCTTAATAATTCACAGAAGTTACATATATCAAAATGATTAGAATTTGAAATTAGTAATCAATATCATGGAAATAAAATCCTCATTAATCGGACGATTTTTGTTTGCATTTCGTGACTTTTACATCTACCGAATTCCTTAGTAAGATATTGCTACGTTTTGCACTATAATGGAGAAAATGAGAATATATATATGTATATGTATATATATATAGATATATATATTTGTGGATATGTGTGTGTATTGCTCTTTAAATAGTGTCATCTGTAATTGAGTCACGTCCCTGTGGAATGTGTATTTACGCTGTGTATAATTTTATTTATATATTTACTCCATCCATTGAATTTGTCCTTTAAATGGTATTCACTGATGGATTGGCATTTTTATTGCAGAGTTTGGAACTACGAGGAAGCAACATTGCTTAACAGTTTCAACAATCATGATAATCCTGACAAAGGGATATCAAAACTATGCTTGGTGAATGAGCTTGATGAAAGCTTACTGCTTGTTGGCTCGAGTAAGTTTCTATAGATTCATGGTATAGTGATACAGTTCTTAATATTTCTATATTTATATGTTCGCCTCTGGTGTGCTGAAGGTGATGGAAGTGTACGCATATGGAAAGATTACACTTCTAAGGGTAAAGAGAAACTTGTAACTGCCTTCTCTGCTATTCATGGTCATAGACCTGGTGTTAGGAGTGTCAGTGCGGTTGTTGATTGGCAGCAGCAGTCTGGCTATATGGTATGACCTCTTCAATCATATTTGTCAGCCAATATTTAATTAATATAGTGTCACTTTGTGTTATCGTATTTATAAATTATTTTTACCAGGCCTTGGCCACATTAAAAGGACCTTTTTTCTTTAAAAAAACATGGACGTATTTTGTCCTTGTTATCTGACACATACCGTGTTCATGTAGCGTTTATTTAATATCTCAGGTACTCATAGCAGTTTGAGTTTTGTGAAAAGTTAATCACAATCTTTAGTTTTTTTTTTTTTAATAATTTTTTGCAGTATGCTTCTGGTGAAATTTCATCGACCATGGTTTGGGACCTGGATAAAGAGCAACTTTTGAGTTCTATTCCTCTAGCATCAGATTGCAGCATTTCGGCACTGGTAGGTCGACTATTTTCATCTGGATAAAGAACCATAGTTTTTTCCTAATGTTGCATAGCTGAAATATCAATGGGTGGTGGGTACAAGCAGGTTCAGTTATATCATATGATAGTTATTTATATTGTTTGGTGTGTGACGCATGGCGCTATTTTTTGTTTGATGGTCCTAGGCTGCTTCTCAAGTTCATGGTGGTCAATATGCAGCTGGCTTTGTAGATGGTTCTGTCAGACTATATGATATCCGAACACCTGATGGGTAGGCACTTGAAGATATAAATTGTAAATATCATATTATGTGAACATATGAGAGATAAAATTTTGATCGTTTGTTAATTTTTCAAGTATTAATCTACTTGTTCTGTCAATGCATTCTATTTGAAAAATTTATAAATTAGCACTGTGTTGATCGAAATCAGCTGATGAAAACAGTTAGAATGAACCATCAACAATCCCAAATATATATCTTGAAGTACTTGAATGCTAGCCATAACTTTAGGCGCATATTCATAAAAGCATCAATCTAATTTCTCAAGTTTTTATGGGTTTTAATGGTAATGTTGTTTAATTCCAGGCTTGTTTGTGTCACCCGACCGCACACTCATAGGGTAGATAGAGTTGGCGGTATAGAACGAGTTGTGGGAATTGGCTTTCAACCTGGACTTGAACCAGCTAAGGTAAGTTAAAGCATCTTTTAAGTTTTAATGGTTCTTTTGAAGGTGATGTGTGTTGATCCTAGTCTTGATTAATCTCTTATGGGGACTAAAAATATATTGCTTACAAGGAAGTGGGTCATGTAGGTAGTAGGTTGAATGATATACAAATTGAAATTCTTTCGACGTATAACCTTAGCTCCGAAGTTAATTTATTGACAAGCTTAGAATATTGTTGAAATGAATCGTACTCTATATTATCGATTTTGATCAAAACCCATTGTGACATGCTTAACTTGAATAATTCTCCACTTATAGTCATTTTTTTGGCCCACTTGAAAGATTTAACCATTGGTTTCTTCTTGTGCAACTATTCTATTACAGATTGTGAGTGCATCTCAAGCAGGAGATATTCAATTTTTTGATATCAGAAATCAAAGTGATGCCTACTTGACCATCGAAGCTCACCGTGGCTCATTGACGGCTCTAGCCATTCACAGGCATGCACCCCTTATAGCCAGTGGCTCAGCCAAACAATTGATCAAAGTCTTCAATCTTGAAGGTGATCAATTGGGTACCATTCGATACTCTCCAACATTTATGGCCCAAAAAATAGGATCTGTAAGTTGTCTAGCTTTCCACCCCTATCAAATCTTATTGGCAGCCGGGGCTGCCGATGCCTGTGTTTCCATCTATGCTGATGAAATATTGCCACCAAGATAAACTGCACATTCTGGCGGAATTCCCCTCTCATAGCCTGACTTTTATACATTGAAGAAAAGGATCAGGCTGACGGGGAGTCGAAATATACATTCGTTAAGCTTCCTGGGTAAAGACGGCTCATGAGTCGAAAAATTCAAGTATATTTGGTGGAGGCTTCAGCAAATAATCCTGATGATACATAGGTACAAAAAATGGTGTAAATATTTTGTTTTCTCTAAGAAAGTTTTTTTGTTTAGCGTGTGTTTCTATTCCTCAACAGTCCTGCTCTCTAATTTGTAAAAATGCCCTTCTATCCCCTCCTTTTTAAATCTTGCATTTATATATAATTGAAATTGAAATTCCTTGTGATTATGGTAAGCTCTTGAGTTTGTTTTTATTCCAATGAATGAACAAATTCTCGTCTTCTTTTTGGGTTTTTGATGCGTATTTGGTGGTTGTAGTCTTTGTTGATCAATTTGAGTTGCAGTGTGAACAAAAGTCGTGTATTATCTACTCCAAAGATTCCAAGGATTGTATAATCATGTGATAACTTTACCATCCATACAAAGGGATGGTTATTGGTTAACATTCTATTAATAGATTGGGCCGATTCTTGTAATTCATATTCATGTTGGGGTTATATAAAGAATATTAAGAAAGTTTAGGAAAAGCAAAATAAAAGTCGAGATAATGATAAATGTTGTCCATTCAAATCCTTCTTTTCAATTAAGATAATTATCATTTTCTTTTTCATCAATTTAAAACTCTCGACGTGACATATAATCTATAATTAATTCATGTATTTTAGCTCTCAAATTTTTAATTTTACTTTTCATATTTTATACTTATTTAATCAACCAAGTATTATAACTTAATAAATATTGTAGTTATGTTAACAACATGTTATATGTTTGCAATATTTAAATTTTTGTTTACTAATCATGTTTCATCAAAGAAATAAATTACGAATGCAAAATTCCTATGTGTATGTGTACATTTAATTGTGACATACTGTTTTGTATGTATAATGATTATTATCTTTTAAGTATGTTATTCAACTTTAGTTAAAATCAAATTTCTACATTTAAGTTGTGATTAGACATATACGAGTATATGATATTGTTATATTCAAAAACATAACTTATATTGGAATTATATATATATGAAAAAAGTGAAGGTGTTGCTGTTATGCAGTATGCACTCAAGTTGGGTGAAATCCTTCTCACAAACTAATTTATTAATATTTAATGTATAATGAATTAATAATTGTCCCTCATGTTTTTTATTGATAAAAAAATCAATATGTGAGATGGATTTCAACAAACTTGGGTGCATTCACCTTCACTTCCATATATATATAAAAGTGAATATGAGGCTGTTATGCACCTAACTTGGGTAAAACCTTCACATATTAATATTTTAATATTTTAAATAAATGTTTGGCCCTCATGATTTTTATGGTTTAAAAAAAGGTATATGAGAAGTTTTTCACCCGACTTAAATTCATAACAACCTCATTATAGATTACACGCCTATTTTTTCTTTTGTAAAATTTCTATAAATTACATAACATATATTGAAACAAAAGTTATATAATATGTGTTTTAAGGCCAGCCAATCATCCATCAAACGAGTCCTAAGATCAGTAATAATATAAATCAAACAAACTATATTATAAACTGTTAAGAAATGAGCTTTCATGCCACTAAATCATCCGGTGATGATTAACACCTAATAATTTAAATTATGATTACGAAATGCAGAGGATGAGCCGTTATAGGTTGTGCCGGGGAGAGTTGGACCCATTGGGGTAAAAGTGTAAAACAACGGATGACTGGAGCCCTATTACTAAATTTTCCCATGCCTAGCAGCAGCTTGACAATCATCACGTTCATGGCATTTCCTGAAAACCAATTCACTGTGAACTAGTAGTTGGGAAATATGTAGTAGTTAGGAGCTATGCTCTATATATAGATATAGATATCTATTTTTATATGTATATTATACATATTCCTCTAGTTTTAGAATGAGTCCTTGCCTCTGAGACAGAGATCATGAGTTTGATCCTCATCCCATGCAAAGGTTGGAGGGCCTTTTCTACCATTTAGGTAGAAACTGGAAGGCTCTACTTAAGTAGAGGTAAGATCCGCCTACATACCTCCCCCATACACCGTCGAGGTATTGAGGCTCAAAACCCGCGGAAGGCGGCACTGAGCAGTTCCTTACTCTAGTTTTAGAATGACAATTCTTACATCATCAGAAGAAGAATCTCGATGTGCCGCTAGCTTAGCAGCTTTTGTGAATTAATTCAATAATTAGGGTTTTAGATTTCACATATATAGATAAATCTGTAAATATAGACATAGATATATAGATATAGATAGTTGTGTTGAATTGATGAAATTGATGGCATTAGGAGATTTTATGGAATCTAGGTTTTCGTAACATTCGAATTCTCATGCTCATGTAAGTAGTGTGTATCGGACGAGTTCAATTGATTCGTCGCAGTATAATGTTAATGTTAATGTTGTTCAAGATGTAATTGTGGATGCTGATAGGGATAGTAGTTCGGAATCGGTTGTTGGAGTGCAACGAAGGGAAGATTCCGGGACGATTGTTAGTAGTAATATTCGGTATGGAAATGTGAATGGGAATGAGATTCTAGCCACAACAAGTATGACTTATTTGCCTCAAAATATTGTTTTGTCTGAACTTAGACATGATGCTTTTGAAGCCTGTACTCCTTCGGCTCCTGCTGAAAGTGGGTTGGTTTCGAAATGGCGACCTAAAGATCGGGTAATTACTGCATTTTTCTTTATGTTGCATTAAGTAACGATTTCCTGTTTCTGTTATGAAGTTGATTGTTGCAATACCTAAAGTCAATTCCTTTGTTATGTACTAGGGGTGTATGTAAGTGGTACTGTTAGCTATTAGTAAATTGTACTAATAAGAACATTTGGATATAATTGGGCAAATCTCCTTTTAATTGTTTTGTTCAAACTGCATTGTGCTTTATGGTATTACGAGGGAGTTTGATGAGATACAAGATTTATGTTCATTTGTGTTAAACTTGTTGAGTAATTCTAACGTTATCTTTTTTTTTTTATTGATGACTAATTAGAAACTTATAGGATAAGTTTTCGCGAAGGAGCTTTGCATAATTCATTAACTTGTCGAGCTTTAAATTTTTATTTTTGACTTGCAGATGAAAACAGGATGTGTTGCTCTGGTTTTATGTTTGAATATCAGTGTGGACCCACCTGATGTCATAAAGATTTCACCTTGTGCCAGAATGGAGTGCTGGATAGGTATCGTTTGAATTTCTTGACGATGATATATGATTATTTGATTTATTTCTCAAAGCATCTTTTTTATGGTTCCAGATCCATTCTCTATGGCCCCACAAAAAGCACTTGATACAATTGGGAAAACATTGAGTCTTCAGTATGAAAGGTTGCTACCCAAGGTAAGATTGTTTTTTAACAACACGATACAAGTATACAACACTTGTAAGTTGTTTCCTAAGTTCACTGTACAACACCTGCAAGTTTCTATATATGAGGTTCATCTGAACTCAATAAACCATGAACAGGCCAAATACAAGACTCAGTTAGATCCAACTGTGGAAGAGGTGAAGAAACTGTGTACTACATGTCGCAATTATGTCAAATCTGAAAGAGTTTTATTTCATTACAATGGTCATGGCGTACCTAAACCAACTGCCAATGGCGAAGTTTGGTTTTTTAACAGGGTAATAAATTTGTTTTTAAGTCTTGGAGTCTCTTCATACCTTTTGTAAATAGATTTTGGTAGATTAATGATGTATTTTGTCATATGTTGTAGAGTTATACACAGTATATTCCTTTGCCTATTAGCGACCTTGACTCGTGGTTGAAGACTCCATCCATTTATGTGTTTGATTGCTCTGCTGCTGGGATGATTGTCAATGCATTTATGGAGGTATTTTAACTTTGCTATATTTGAATACATGAATTATATTATTTTTAACACGTGACTAATACTTAATTTAATATATAGCTCCAAGATTGGAACCTGGCTGGCTCTTCTGGAACTTCACCATGGGACTGTATTCTACTTGCAGCTTGTGAGGCTCACGCGACTCTTCCACAAAGTCATGAGTTTCCTGCTGATGTGTTTACTTCATGTCTCACAACACCTATCAAGACCGCATTGAGATGGTAAATGCTCTTTTTTTTCCTGTATAAGTGAAATTAAATTAATAAAGATTAGAGGTAGCAAACAGGAAGTGATCAGTGTACTACCAATATTAACATGTATAAAACCAAATCGAATAAGACAAAAGGCGGTGCACATTGCCATGTGATAGAATGGGCGGGGTTTGGTGACGGGTTAAAATGGGTTTGGATCACAATGGGTTATTTATATTATAAGAGTAGACAGGGAAGGCTGGGTGTACTCTTTTATCTCAACAGATGATCTTACGCTTTTGAATAAATTGATATAGGCGATTTTATGCATAGCATATTTACTTTGGGTGTCTTTCAACCTGTTTTACCGCTTGTAAGTTATTTCTTAAACGCTAAAGATAAAAAACATTGTTTGCGTGGAGTTACAAATGGAAGTGGACATTTATTTACATGCTTGCTGATCTTCTGTTATCATGCTTTTTTCCAGGTTCTGCACCCGTTCGTTACTACACGAGTCACTTGATTACTCTCTTATAGAGAAAATACCTGGCCGTGAAAATGACCGTAAGACACTTCTTGGTGAGCTGAACTGGATTTTCTCTGCAGTTACAGATACAATTGCCTGGAATGTTCTTCCACATGGTATTTACAACTATATTCTAATAATCATGTAATAGTTCATTATTGGATTGATGGCTGAAAGAAAAATTCGATTTAATACTCTGCAGATTTATTTCAAAGATTATTCAGGCAAGATCTGTTGGTTGCTAGTTTGTTCCGGAACTATCTACTTGCAGAAAGAATTATGCGTTCTGCAAATTGTTCACCTGTATCTTATCCAATGTTGCCTCCAACTCATCAACACCATATGTGGTAGGCACACACGCTTTTTTATGATATGATCCTTGAAATATTCTAGTTATGGTCTGACCTCTCCTGTCATTATGTCCATTTCAGGGATGCATGGGACATGGCAGCTGAAATCTGCCTTTCCCAGCTTCCAACGTTGCTCGAGGATCCTAATGCGGAATTCCAGGTCAGAGAATTGCATAATCAATCTGGTTTTCACTGAGATCGTCTATATCTATCAATTAATCTGTTAGTTGGTGTATATTATTTTTACAGCCAAGTCCGTTTTTCACGGAACAATTAACCGCATTTGAGGTGTGGCTAGATCACGGATCTGAACACAAGAAACCACCTCAACAGTTGCTCATTGTTCTTCGGGTATGTACAATGTTGCTTGCTTCCTTTTTTTATATGCTTCTTTGATTCGTAAAGCAACCGTTGAGTAGCTTAAATGTCTTACTGTTCAGGTTTTACTCAGTCAACGCCATAGGTTTCGTGCTCTTGTGCTTCTTGGAAGATTTCTTGATATGGGTCCATGGGCTGTTAATTTGGTAGGCTTTTCATTGGCACATCTTATGTTCTTAATTATATATTGTAATGACTTGTATCATAACTTTTGTTGTTGCAGGCCTTGTCAGTTGGAATATTTCCGTATGTTCTGAAGTTATTGCAGACAACTACACCTGAACTTTGACAAATTCTCGTGTTCATCTGGACAAAGATCCTAGTGCTTGATAAGGTATGTTAAGAGATACATCCCTACCCTTTAGCATTGAAACTAGAATGTAACCACAGTTAGAAGTGGCAATATGCCAGTCCGGGCAGGTTGTGTGATTGTTAAAGATGAGTTACTGTTGGTATGTGCTAGGTTAGGTCAAACCTACACACATTTTGTCAAAATAGTTGTGATATGCTACGAATAAAATGATTTATCTTATGCATTAAAAAACATTTTGGGGGCTTTGACTATTTTTTTTACCTGTTTCTTAAGTTACCGATTTTCTTTACTTGACCGCTAGAGTTAAAACATTACCAAATCAATGCTTGTTCTTAATATTTCCTTCTTCTTGAAGTTTGATGACCTTGACTAAAGTCGTTCTTTTGTGTTGACAGTCATGCCAGGTGGATCTGGTGAAGGATTGTGGCCACACATATTTTATCAGGTTTTTGGATAGTGTGGAAGCATACCCTGAACAACGGGCTATGGCTGCATTTGTTTTGACTGTCATTGTGGATGGATATCGAATGGGTCAAGAAGCCTGTATTGAAGCTAATCAAATCCATGTGTGCTTGAAACGTCTTCAAGGCGGTTCAGCCTCGAATGGTACACAAACCGAGCCACTGTTTTTACAGTGGCTATGTCTTTGTCTGGGAAAGCTATGGGAAGATTTCACAGAAGCACAAATAATAGGCCTGCAGGCTAATGCTCCTACTGTATTTTCACTTCTACTATCTGATCCCCAACCCGAGGTTCATTACACTTCATTGTTTAATGTAACTTGCATTCAGTGGTTCCTACCTTTTTGTAACTAATTCAAAGGCATTTTATTTCAGGTTAGGGCTTCTGCTGTTTTTGCATTGGGCACTTTACTTGATGTTGGAATTGACTCATCTAGAGATGTTGGAGATGATGAACGTGACGACGATGAAAAAGTTGGGGCTGAAATTAGTATTGTTAAAAGCCTTTTGAAGGTTGTTTCAGATGGAAGTCCATTGGTCAGGGCTGAGCTGGCAGTAGGTATGTTTTCATGTATTATTTAAACTTTGTTTTTTGCACCAATAATAATTATGATATGTCTAGAATGCCATTTAAGTGGCCTTTTAAAATTTCAGCTCTTGCACGGTTTGCATTTGGACACAATCGGCATCTGAAATCTATTGCTGCTGCATATTGGAAACCACAGTCTAACTCCGTTCTAAGCTCCTTGCCTTCATTTACTGTGAGTTCAGTTAGCGGCTACTATACTGCTAACCAGTATTCACAAATTGGTCCTCTATCGACGGTGAGAGTTGTCAGCCAGCCTACTTCAAGAGAGTGCCTGGTGTCTTCCAGTAGTCCTCTTGCTACATCCGGGGTAATGCATGGCTCACCATTATCAGATGATTCATCACAGCACTCTGACCCTGACATGCTGGATGACTGCGTTACAAATGGTGTCGTGAACCACAGTAAACCCCAGCAGTTAGACAGTGCATTGTATTCACAATGTGTATCAGCCATGTGTACGTTAGCAAAAGACCCTTCACCACACATTTCAGATTTGGGCCGACGGGTTCTTTCCGTAATCGGGATTGAACAAGCGGTAATGAAGTCTGCCAAACCCAACTCTGACGGTGCACGGGTGGGTGAATGTTCTGCTGCTGCTGCTGCCAATAGTTTTGCTGGATTAGCTCGCTTCTCTTCTTGGTTTGATATGAATGGAGGTACAGTTTATATAATGCTGGCTTTGTAACATAAATTTCTATCTATCTCCCAATTAAGAAATAATGTGTTCTGGTGTTTTTTGATGTTTTTGTTGATAGTGATTGATAAATTAAATAAATCAGATAATCAGGTTTAACAAATCAGGCTGTGTAATTAGAAGCCGCATTTGCCTATTCAAATAGTAAAACTTCATTATGATGCCTGTTCACTGAATTTTCAAATCGTTTTCTGTGTTTTGTACACTTCCGAAGTTTCTAAGTAGACATTATTACAGGTCATCTACCATTGTCATTCAGAACTCCTCCTGTTAGTCCTCCAAGACCAAGTTACTTGACTGGATTAGGCATGCGGAGGGTGTTTTCTCTTGAATTTAGGCCACATTTAATGGATTCGGGGTTAGTCGACCCTCTTTTAGGGTTTCCAGGAGTTTCAGGGTCTTCAGAACGCAGTTTTCTTCCTCAATCAACCATTTATAACTGGAGCTGTAGTCATTTTTCAAAACCGCTTCTTACAGCAACTGGTGATGCCGAAGAAATTCAAGCTAGACGTGAAGACCGTGAAAAATTTGCTCTTGAACATATCACCAAGTGCCAACATTCTTGTGGGTCAACATACCTATTCTGACAAAAGTTTGACCATTTGGCTTGTCTATTAATTGCTGTTCATTTACATCTTCAGCTGGTGGCAATCTTCATAATCCAAGTGCTCGATGGGATTCAAAATATGACACTGGAGCTAAAATAGCTTTGCTGCAACCTTTTTCTTCATTAGTGGTTACCGCAGATGAGGGTGAATGCATCAGGTATGCTGTCCTTGTCTTCCAGCTGTTTATGACATGCTTTATATTGTATCTTAGGGATTCTTTCTGCTTTAGATCAGTGGATCAATGATTATCTTATTACGTACCTTTTTTTTATTTATTAAATGTTGCATGTTTTCCTAGTGAGTTGGTATTGTACATACATTAAGGGAAATAATTGGCATTCTGCTAATCAGTAACTGCATCAAATATGCTTATCATACATTCGTACATTTTGTGTTTTTGGTTCATGGAAAACCTTTTTAGGATCAAGTAGTATGTTGTAGAAACTCATCACATCTAGTTTCTTCAAACTATATCACATTATGGATATGGAACTATTCACAATGTTCCCGTTGTTTCTGTATTGATCTATAATTTGTGTTGAGAGCATGAGCATCACCTAGCACTCTAAATTTGATTTGACCCGACATTTGTAATATTGGGCTCATTGGTTGGCATTTATAACCCCATCGATACATTTAGAAGTTTCGACATTTCTATTTTAGGTAGTCCCAAGTTAAGTGTCCAATTCTAAAAATAATGTGTTGATTTTAATGTTTTACCCTTACTCAGTTTTTCGCAAAGTTAGATTCTTAGATGTGGGTGCAAAAAGCAAGGGTAAGAATGTAATCAGGCTATTATATGATGTAATCATTATGCTTTCCAAAATTTTGTGTATTCAAAGTGGACCTTAATATGGGACTAAGGGAGTATCGTTTTTCTATTTATGGCGGGCCAAGAGTTATACTTAACTAGTAAGTTGCAGTTATTACTCTTTTTCCTTGTTTTTTTATTCCATCATGCTACTTAAAAAGCAAGCAACATAATAAGAGGATATACGTAATTATAAAGAGGCGACCTGGTCCACATATTCTCACAACTTTGTGAGGGTTGAGGAGGGAGATCTCTCTAAGTAGATCTGTCCTTTGTTTTCACGTATAGATCTGAAATCATTTCCATGATCAGATTTGACTGATGTGTGAATTTATAGATTTCTAAAAAGCCAGCACAGAAATCTTCTTAATTATTCCCAGAAGATACGTGTATCAAAATTGATTAGATTTTGCAATTAGTAATCAATTTTTTTGGAAATAAAATCCTCATTAATCGACTATTTTCGTTTGCATTTTGTAAATTATACATCTACCTACATATGCCATATTAAGATATTGCTACTTTTTGCAGTACAATTAGAGAAAACGAGAATATATATATTTGCTCTTCTTTAACAGTGTCATATTTAATTGAGTCTCGTCTCTGTGGAATGTGTATTATGTTGTGTCTGATTGTATAATCATACAATTTTATGTACATTTACGCCATCCAACTGAATTTGTTCTTCAAATGGTATTCACTGATGGATTCGTCTTTCTATTGCAGAATATGGAACTATGAAGAAGCAACATTGCTTAACAGTTTCAACAACTATGAATATCCGGACAAAGGGATATCAAAACTATGCTTGGTGAATGAGCTTGATGAAAGCTTACTGCTTGTTGGCACGAGTAAGTTTCTATAGATTCATGATTTTGTGATACATTTCTTAATGTTTCTATATTTATATGTTTGCCGCTGGTGTGTTGAAGGTGATGGAAGTGTACGCATATGGAAAGATTTTACTTCTAAGCATAATGAGAAGCTTGTAACTGCCTTCTCCGCTATTCATGGTCATAGACTTGGGGTTAGGAGTGTCAATGCGGTCTTTGATTGGCAGCAGCAGTCTGGCTATATGGTATGACCTCTGAAATCATGTTTGTCAGATCAATATTTGAGTAATATAGTTTGTGTCATCATATTTATGAAGTGTTATGTGTCAAAAAAAATAAATAAAAAATAATGGATCAACTGGCTTCGGTCTGAGCCACAATAGATGGACCTTTTAAAAATAAAGTCGGACCTATTTTGACTGCGTTATCTGACACAAACTGTGTTCATGTGGTTTTTATTGATCTCTCAAGTACCCATAGCAGTTTGGGTTCTGTAAATGGTTTAATATCATGAGCTTGATTCTATGTTTTTGTTGCAGTATGCTTCCAGTGAAATTTCTTCGACCATGGTTTGGGACCTTGATAAAGAGCAACTTTTGAGTTCTATTCCTTTAGCATCAGATTTCAGAATTTCGGCACTGGTAGGTCGACTATTTTCATCTATATAAAGAACCATCATTCTTTCTTAGTGTTGTTTACTGAGTTATATTACTTAGTTTTTATATCAATTGGGTATAGGCAGGTTAAGTTATGTTATTTAATAGTTATTTACATATTGTTTGGTGTGTAACACGTGGCTCGATAACCTAGATTTTTGTTTGATGGTCCTAGGCTGCTTCTCATGTGCATGGTGGTCAATATGCAGCTGGCTTTGTAGATGGTTCTGTCAGATTATATGATATCCGAACACCTGATGGGTAGGCATTTAAAGATATAAATTGTAAATTCATATTACGTGAACATATGATTGATAACTTTGATGTTATGTTAAATTTTCAAGTTACAAGTTTCATTATTCCATCACTGCATTGATTTTTGAACTACTTAAATAATCATCCACGTGTTATTTCAAGTCAGCTGATGTAAACAGTTAGAGTAATACCATCAACAATCCCAAGTATATATCTTGAAGTACTTGAATGATAGCTATAACTATAGTTGCATATTAATTTCTGGGTTTTAATGGTAATTTTGTTATATTCAGGCTTGTTTGTGTTACCCGAGCGCACACTTCTAGAGTAGAAAGAGTTGGCGGTATAGAACGAGTTGTGGGAATTGGCTTTCAACCTGGACTTGAACCAGCTAAGGCGAGTAAAAGCATATTTCTAGTATTTTGTTTGGTTGTACAATATTAATGGTTCTTTTGAAGGTGGAATGTGTTGATCCTACTCGGTAGTCCATATTACCTGTTTTTATCAAAACCCGATATGACCTGCGAAAAATTCTGTACATGTAGTATTTTTCTAGGCCACTGACCAGCGGTTTCATCTTGTGCACCTATTGTTCAATTACAGATTGTGAGTGCATCTCAAGCAGGAGACATCCAATTTCTTGATATCAGAAATCAAAGGGATGCCTACTTGACCATAGACGCTCATCGTGGCTCATTGACGGCTCTAGCCATTCACAGGCATGCACCCCTTATAGCCAGTGGCTCAGCCAAACAACTGATCAAGGTCTTCAATCTTGAAGGTGAACAATTGGGTACCATTCGATGCTCTCCAACTTATATGGCCCAAAAAATAGGATCCGTAAGTTGTCTAGCTTTCCATCCCTACCAAATCTTATTGGCAGCCGGAGCTGCTGATGGCTGTATTTCCATCTATGCTGATGAAATATCGCCACCAAGATAAATTGCTCATTCTGGCAGAATTCCCCTTTCATAGCCCGACTTTAATACATTGAAGAAAAGGAACAGGCTGATGGGGAGTCGAAAGCGTTGGTATGTGTCTCTATGAACGATTGAATAACACAATAGTCAAACTAATCTTTATTGATATAAAACCGTTAATTTACCAAGTAGTTTACATGGGTATATATAACCCTTTAACAGACACATAAACTATCATACCGGTTCAGTAATTGATATGACTTTTCCAAGAGACACAACCTTTCAAATTAAACTGCTGCAACAGAAATTAACTACCTTTCAGTAGTAGACTTTGACACACTAGGACCTTAACTTATATATAACACTAAATATATTTGACTTACATGGATTAATAAGTTATTATCCAATACTTCCCCCTAAGTTATTAATCGATGCCTTTTAATTCTTCAAGCCTTGTCATCTTTCATCTTGGGCAGGTTGTAGCAAGTCTTGGTCTCTGAACTTTGGCTTGTTCCACTTCCTCTGTGTTTGTCTTTAACATGAACTATGTGTTGAACTTCCTCGTTGATTTGAGTACTTTCTTCTTTTTCTTTTTCAATCTCATCTCAATCATCTTTGTCAGCTTTGTCAGCATCTTGGTTTTAAAAGGCGATAGGCGCACAAGAGCGACATGGTCCACTTCCAAAGCGCAAAGCGCAAAAACGGATAGATTTTCGCATGCAAGACACACTTTTGTCATTCCCTTGATGTGTGAACAATAACTTCTCACTATTATCTTCCTGACTTCCTTTTCTAAACTTACTCCTTTCTTCATAAGTCTTAAGTTTCATGATAATCTCTTCTAATCCAATAGAAATCTAATAATAGTTGAACTTAACTTTTCAGTCTAACAACAATAGTTTTCAAACAATTCTAACATTCCCCCAACACAAATTGCAGAAGCAAATCTAATTCATCTATCTTTTCATCCAATAGATATAATAAAAATAACAAGTACTTAAAAGGCAATATTAAGCATAATAAGTTTATTATATCCTTGTTCTTTTTCCTTCTTAGGCTCCTTTTATAGAAAAGATGCCGCCTCTTTTCTATCCCCAAATAAAACTTCTCCCTTCCTTACTCTGGTTTTGATTAACGACAAAAATAGGGCAAGAATTCCCCTTTCATACTTCCGGTCTTCTAATCAAACGGTGGTGGTCTCTCTTTGCTTCTCCTGCATGCACCTCTGGAACTCCCTTCTTCTTGTTCATGATTTCACAATCAAATGAACGTTATGTAGCTTTTCTTCTCCATAGTTTTATGGTTTTCCTAAACATTAAGTTTTCTGATTCAATGTTTCTTTTAATCGAATTGTGCTCTGAGTTGATCTACTTCCGATCATATTTTCCTTCTCTTCTCTGAATCGATTATCTCCTTCTCTGGTTCGAGCCGAAGGCTGTGATACCACTGTTGGTATCTGTCCCTACGAATGGTTGAATAACGATAGTGAAACTAACATTTATCTAAATAAAACGGTTAATTTACAAAGTAGTTTACATGGGTATTTATAACCCTTCAACCGACACATGAACCATCATACCTGTTCACCAATTGGTATGACTTTTTAAATGAAACTGCTATAACCGAAATTAACTACTATTTGGTTGTAGACTTGATTCTTGACACACTAGGACCCTTAACTTATATATAACACCAAATATTTGACTTACATAGATTAGTAAGTTAGTACCCAATAAAAAGATATACATTCTTTAAGCTTCCTGGGTGAAGAAGGCTGCTCGTGATTCGTAAAATTGAAGTATATTTGGTGAAGGCTTCAGCAAGTAGTCCTTGTGATACATAGGTATGAAAAATGGTGTAAATATTTCATATTCCTTGGGAAGTTTTGTTTTGGTTTTAATTCTTCGTTTACAGTCCTGCTCTTAATTTGTAAAATGCTCTCCTGAAATCTTGCATTTATATACAATTGAAATACCTTGTGATTGTGTTGAGATTTTGAGTCTTAACAAATTCTTGTCTCATTTATGGATTTCTTGATGCGTATTTGGTGGCTGTAATTATTCTTGATCAATTTTAAGTATTCGATAGTTGTAGATGGAACATAAGTGGTGTATTCTTCAGTGCAAAAGAGTGGCTTATTTTTTTGTCAGGTTGAAAGATACTATTTTGTTTGGTGAATCAGGTATTAGCAGGTTGTGTAGCATATCAAAATACATGTAATATATGGTAGAATGTCAACTTTTCTAAAGTTTATATAATCATGTATTCATGTGATGACTGGTAATTGTGACTGGAACAAAATATCATTCATACAAGGATGGTAAACAGTAAATTCTATTAGTTAATGTCAACTTAGTTATTCAAGTATAAAGATAAAAATGTATTTTATGTATGTTTAATCGCAGACACAAGTTCATGATTATTCGGTTACATACTCACGGTATTGTTTTTGTCAAAAAAAATGTAATTTTTATTTCCAAAGCAGTGAACACGACATAAGGATGCTAAAATGAAACTTATTCTTCACAACTAACAAAACTAGCCCAATGTTTTTGGGGCAATTCACTTTCTGGCACCTAGCATGCCCGGCCCAGAAGTTCCAGGTGTGCCATTTGTCCTCAAGTTTCCAAGAACGTTAAGATCTTCAAAGAGTCTATATGAAGGAATATATGGGTTTAAACTCGAACCAGCTACTGAACTGTTGTTATAATATGACGGGGATGAATAATTAGAGGCGTATGGGTTACAATAGTAGCCAGGAGTTGGTGCCCATGGTGGTGGAATGTAGGTGCCTTGTTGAGTGGATTGGACCGATTGTTGTGATTCATATTCAAGTTGGGGTTGATTCTGAGCCCAAGGCACCACATAGGTATTCATTTGTTGAGCCTGTGGGAGGGTTTCTGCAGCCATTGGTGCTGGTGGTGTTTCGTTTGGGATTGATGGTGTCAATGCAAGACTCAACAGATCAATTAAATCTTCTTCTGATGCCTTTTTGCTTGGAGGAGGGAGTGGATCAGATGGAACTAGAGCCATAGACAAAGATGGGTCTGATACGGGCTTTTTGTCATACTGAGTTGCAACAGTTTGTGTTTCCTTATGCCTGCAAATAAGAATTCAAATAACAGTTTAGTCACTCAACAGATACGTTCTTATCAGCCACGCGTGGCCAGTTTTGACCCCTACTAAAAGTAACCCGTTTCAATCCCCTTGTATTGTCCCTAAACCCGCCTAATCGGACTACCGTGTCACCTTTTCAAGTAATATAAATATAAGCAACGAAAGGGGTATGATTTTAAAACTGACCTACTAGCTACTGGAGTGGAACTCTCCTGGTCTTCCTGTATTTCATTAGTTGAAGAAGACGGTGTTGGTGAAGATGCAACAGAAGTTGATTTCAGTTTGACTTCTGTAGTGTCGATTTGTTTCCCATTTGAGCGGGAAGTCATCAAATTCGGCGGCTCAACAGGAAGGGGAGAACCAGAGGCTATAGCATCATGTTTCTCAATGACATATTGAACAGCATCATTAAACTGAATCCCTTGACAAAGAATATCCTCATCACTGTACAAAACACAGAAAAGTTAATAAAACTTAAAACAGTTTATTCGAGTTGTTTTAGATAAGATTGGCGAGTATTGTACGTTGTTGAAGCTAGCGTTTCTCCCAGTTTCTTCTGGTTTGATCGACATTGGTTATAAAGATCAACGATTATTTCATCTTTCACTGCCTACACACACGAACAATAAGTAAAAAACGAATTATATTGGATTAAAACTATAAATGAATTTGTCATCCTTAACCATACCATACGGTTTTTTGGGTCGACTGCTTGCAACATTTCAGATAAGAGATCCATAACGTCCCTCATGGACTTCAAAGTCGACAAACTATCAAAGACATCAATCAATCGATATTATTATCATCATTTATATAAATAAATTGTAAAACTTTTTTTAGCTAAAAACTAAGTTGGGTCAATCTAACTTGGCCTGACCCATCCCGTTTATAGTCCTGTTTCTGCCACCTCTACGATAAAATACCTCACATTTTCTGTGGATTCATTCCTTGATGAGGAAGAGGAACCAACTCCTCCTTGAAGGTGTCCATGGGTCGCCGGAGGCGTGATGACAGGGACCGAATTTGGTGACCGGTGAGGAAATTGGACTCCAGAACGCTGTTACCCAATCGAAAATATAAGTCGTTATTGTCATAACTCATCAAGTAAATTGCCAGACTTTTGAAACACGGGGCTCGTGATGACACCATGAGTACACTTACCCTTAGTTCCTCATAAGCCCGGAAATATTGAGTCGTCGTTTTTCCTCCTCGACTACCAAACGCTTCTTGCCAAGTATCTATAAGCATCAAGATTTTCTCCCTAACTCGCATATGTCCCTGCAAAATTTATTTTTCTCAAATTTCTAGTGTATGCCCTTTATACTTCATGGTCACACTTTTAATAATCTACAAAAAAGAGAAGATGTAAACCTTTTTTTTAACAATCCTGATCATCTCATTAAGCATTTTCCTCTCAGCCATTTGAACATGAACAACTTCGCCACAGTTCTTTATGATTGTTTCCAAAAGCTTCAATCCATCAACAAAGTTTATAAAATGGCTCAAATCAGTTGCTAAATGGTCTAACTTATGTGTAACAAAAAGTATCATGTCATATATAAAAAGATGAGATACCGTTAGAGAGAGTAACTGAATATTTGGAATCTTTTGTTGTAATCTACCTCTTATAGCTTTCATATAGTCTTTTGCAAGCCTGAAATCATAAACAGTGACATTTACCTTTATTAGGGCTATGGTTAACAAACATTATTTTTTAACACAAAACATATCTAACATACTTTATTTCTGTACATATATGTTTAAGTGAAAACCAAATTTGTTGCCAAGACCAATAATTCACAAATACTACAAGGGTATGTTCAAATTTCGCATAAAATGACATAAGTCCACCAATCACATTATACACAATGTAAATGTAAAAGGGAAAATGATAAATGATGATTCGCCTAAAAATCATCTTAAAGTTGTAAGAAGGTAACATGTGGTATCTACTAATTCTATTTTTCTATTTTGTCCATTGATTTTTCCACATGTCATCATCTCATGGTTAAAATTATTTTTAGGCTATTAAATTAGAAAGATTAATCATTTCCCATGTAAGGAAAAAAAGGCATTCTATAGCATGGTTTATTTCATCTTTTAATGCAAATCAAGGATCAATATGAAACATTGAAACAAGATGCATACAATTATGTACATTTATAAAAACACCTGCCCAAAATTAAAGAGAAACATCTTTTATAAACCAACATGATTATAATCTAGCGGTATTAAGGCGACCTAATCACGAACAGGTATTCAGTCCATATTAGGAAACATTTTTGTTAAAGACGTGTGATGTTCGTTAATAAGTGTGTGAGTCTTTGTCGTTCTAAAAGAGCATTTTGTTACAAAACGATATAATAAATATTAAACGTTTTGGTGATACATAAGGATATACATATATTACCAAGGATTAGTATTAATGGCATCACATATTGCAATATTGATTCTCCAATCAGGAGAGTTTAAGAATTCGCTTGTAGCCTTATCAACTCTAGCATAAACATTAAGAACCGAAGGTGGTGGTGAAAATGAGAGCATTGGCATCATCTTGCTCAATTTGTTTTTCTTTCTTGTTTATAATGTGCAAATTTTATTTGATGGTTGATTGTCGTTTCAACAAAAGTCTTTTAAAATCTTGATTGTTTATATGGAATGTGGGAAATGAAAGGAGAAAAAATGTGCGATTTTTATGAAATTTTGATGGAGGTAAAAAAAAGTGAGAAAGGCCTTTTTCATGGCACAAGCCCACAAATGGCAAATGATGAGGAGGGGTGTATATGTCAGACATATATTTGATCCTATTATCATACTAGTTTATTTGAAAAACGGTTTTATACATATTTAAGTTTTTTAACTTGTGTATCTTTAAAAAAAAAGCTCATAAATATATAATCATACCAATATAAATATTTGATCCTATTATCATACTATGTTTACTGTCCATTTCGAGATGTTAACCAGAAAGCAGTTTACATCGTTGCGGTTTTCTACCCAACTAATCTTAACTTGTATGTGACAGGTAATAATGCACACTCGTAAAGTTGCAAATTTAAAATCTTCAAAAATATAATGATACAAAAACACACTAATCAAGCAAAAGTATGGTTTTTTAAACATCAAGTGTTATCGAGCAGATCTATTCTACATCATTCTTCTCTTCGTTGATTTCGTGGAGGATCACTACAAGTGCAACGATGAAAGCATAGTCAACATTGGGATACACCGTCACAGCAAATGTGTCTTTTCCGAGTGCAATGCTTTGAACGGTGTGTTTCTTGTGCATCTGCATTTCACAATTCATAGCAATGTATTAGTATTATCTATCCAGTGTATTTTAATATGACTTCAAAAGAATCACCATATGAGAGATCAGTTGATCAATATACATGGACCCAACCGGATATGTTTTATCTCTAATACGTCAAGTGAGGTAAGCTAAACGACTAAAAGGTGGTCTTGGGTCGAATTTAACTACTATGACCCGTTTTTACCCATTACACGACCCATCTGTTTTGCCACCTCTGGTCACTAAGATATTTCGTCTTGAAACAGAAATACCAGAATGGATATCTATGGGCTAAATTTACTTGCAGGGAAAACATAGCATTTCACGACCTCGGAAACTTAAAGGCAGACAGTTATTTGAAGATGCAGTATAGGGTGGTGTACCTGCGCAACGATGGTTCTGCCATCTCCTGCATAAATGGTGCAAGATCGATCAAACCAGCTGCCTTTGACTTTAAAGTCACAGTTTCCATGTTCATTATTCCCCAAGAACACATCAAGGGAAGTCTTGAATTGGACCAGAGAAGATTGTTTGGCACTGAAGATTATATCTTTTGAATCCGAGCTATCTCCCCTAAACACTACCCATCTATTGTGAAGACTGATCAGCTGTGCATAACATCAGTCAACAAAAAACAAACACTATTTTTGTTAGCAACCATTTTTTTTAAGGGCCGGATCGGGTATCCGGACTGAATACTGTGGACCTACCGATCCCTTCCCTGCCCGTCCCACCCCACCAGTAAAAGCTCAACAATTGGCAACAAACACAAAACTAATTAATTAAATTTTGTTTGTCATAATTTGTTTTATTTTTCTTATCGATTTTTTAATTTTGTCCCCTGTTGTTTTTTTTTTCTTTTTTTTCCCATAGATTTATATATATATATTTTTTTTTATTTTGACCCCCCTATTAATTTTTTTACTAGCCACCCCTGATCCTATATTCACACTTCTAAAAACAAAAAAAAAAATCTTAGTAATTGACACAAAAGCATAATTGATAGAAGCATATAACTTAATTAATTAAAATACACAAAAATAATACGAGTAATAATTATTATTATAATAATACGGAGTAAAAAAAAGAAGGTTTCACTTAATTAGATATGATTAAATAAAGAGAAATGAAAAAAGCAAACCTTTTTTTGAAAGGACAAGACGGGAATACCGGAAGCATCAAGCAAAACACGGCGATCACGAAGACTTAAATGTTTGGCTTTGACTTTAAACATGATGTTACCATTAACATCAGTGACTCCAAAATTTCCATCAGAAAGAGACATCAGTTTCCTGACAATTGTCAGATCAACTGGATATGGAGCCAAGAATTTCGGACCCACTATCCCCATCGCCATGGGGTTCGCCATGTGTGATGGTTGTGCGTAGCTGCTGCTTGTATATGCCATTTTTTATTTTTATTTTTTAATGTAGTTTTTGTTATTATATTTTGTTTTGTGTTTGTTTAGGGACGGTTTTATAGGAATGGTTTTGTATGTATATAAAAGGAAAGGAAATTAAGAGCAAGTATAGCGTATACGTGTTGGTTTAAGAATATATTCATAGCGCGTATATTGCCGACTTGTAGTTTGTATAGGATAGGATGCTTCCATATTTTGAGTAAAATAAATATTACCCTCCGTTCCATTGAACTTTGAGCGTAATTACTTTTTGGTATGGTATATAACACTTGATATAAAATATATGAATGAATTCAGTTGTTGATTTATTTTTTAATGATATAAGTTTCATCAACTATTATAAAATATATATAAAGTTAGTCACGGTCAAATTTAAAGGAAAATGACTTTGAAAGTCAAACAAGGACACTTAGAATGAAACGAAGGAAATATAAGTTATGCTAACGACAATCTAAAGGTTGTTTTTTATTGATAATTGTGATTAGCAAATTCCAGTAAAGATATATGTAAGATGTGATCTAAAATAAAGTTTGACTAATATGTTTCAGTTGACTTCTATTTTCTTTTCTTATAATTGCTTTATCATCTCTTTTTAATATATCTACGGCACAACAAAGTTTATCTTTTTCAGGCTGTTTTTATTTTGGAGATTTGCATAAGTAAATTATTAAGTTATTTATACATGATGTGATCAGGTAATTCGTACTTGTTTATAGACAACATACTTATGTTTAAAACACAAAAACTACTGATTTGGAAATTTTGAGGCCGTGCGGTTCATATTGCCAAAATGCCCAAAGACGGATATGTCTTTTTGTACCAAGTTTTGAATTTTACCACAAACTTTTATCCAAAACTATCTTTTCAATTATTTTTTAGAAACAAATTAAATCATTACAAACATTCTATAATAACAATGATACTGAATCCTGGGTTGAGGTATGAGTGATTATTACAAACGTTTTATTTTTGTAAATTGCAATGCATTTGGAAACAATTAATTTCTTTATTAATAGCTAGATGTGATACTATCTATAAATACCACATTCCTCCTATTCCTCCTAATCACGAGATTGATAACGTTAGCATTTGATATTTACATTCTAAGTTTCAAAACATTTATGATTTACCTTTCAAATTTCCAAGATAAAGTTATGACATTATAAGAGATTGATAGATGTATATCTATATCTATATCTATATATTTATTAAAACAATACTAATCCTAACTTTTTAAAACCCTCCAAAGCTATTTTTAAAATTTGGCACATAGGTTTTTATCCTATGTGTCATTATCACATTTTTTTGACAATATTTATCTATTAAATATTAAATAAAAAAGATATTTATACACAAACTTAAGAAACCAAATCCCTTATATTTAAGAAACAAATCCCATATGCAAAAAAGAAAACTAAAACCGTATAAACTTAAATATGAGTTTAAATTTTCTATATTTCTTTTTTTTTCCCTTGTAAAGGCAATATTCTTTATCTAACTTTTTTGATCTTAGATTCATTTAATCAAATTGCATATTATCAAAATCGTTTCATTATAGGAATCTAAATATTTCTAACTAGATAATGATATCACAATTTGATTCATTGAAGTTACGGGTTATGCAGGTTCATTTCTTTCATGGGTAGCAATTGTTTTAATAAAAACATGGGTTGTAATTAATTAATTACAACTATCCCTGATCAAATACGATATTTAGAGCAAATATGCAGCCACAATATACTATCAATCTCATTTAAACTAATTTTCACTATCCAAGTAGCATAACACCATTAGGTTTCTAAATATGTTCAACTAAGTTTATTTTTTTTTTTTTGTATTTAAATGTTGAACATTATATATATTATTGATTTCAATGTCAATATTAAAACCCTTTTAAAAAATAAATTTAATATCCGCACATCGTGTGGGTAAAAAACCTTGTATCTAATAAAACAATAGTTATCTTAGCTTTTTAAAGACATCCAACTCAACTTAAAACTATCTTTAGATTTTGCCACATAAGATATTTCCTATGTGTCATCTTTATGAATTTTTCCCATTTAATATATACTAAATTCTTTTTTTGTTACAATATCAATAAAATAAAATCACAACATATTATGAATAAAATAATCAACTTTTAATTTGTTTCCAAATAAATAATTGCTAGCACCTTTTTTCCAATATATAAGTTTGTTAATTACTAACATATATAAGCGTCTATATGAATATGTGTTTTATACTAAATTAATATAACAAGTTTATTTCACAAAATTGTTGCTAATTGTTTGCATGTATTCTAATATTTTGTTTGTCCACTCATTTATGCAGTGAATTTGACTATTAAGAAAATTTTGAATATTTGAATATTTGATTTTTAAATATTTTTAATTATTTTATATATTTTTTTTATCGAAACGTTGCTTATTAGAGATTTTATTGATTCAATACTAAAAGTTTTAAAAATATAATCGAAGAGCCGCGCATCGTGCGGGATAAAAATCCTTGTATAAATATATACTGAGTAATTATTAGCAAAATAATTACAAATATAATAATTCAGTATATCTCTATGGGCTCAGGCCCGGTCCAAAAAGATGGTTGGTATCTCCTCTGTTCTATAAATTTATAATTATAAATCCGGCCCGTGGGCCAAACTAGGCTTCGAGCAAATGCAAAGTTTTCAATTACGGGTGGGCAATTTTGCTTCTGGGATGAGAATGGGGTGTGAAACAATTTTCGAGACTTTTATAATTAACATGATAAATTGATAACTATGGTCTATGGTCATGTCATATTGTCTCACAAAAACAATCACAATCAAACTAGACAAAAGTTGTAACATTATTGATGCATTTCAACCTAGATACATTTGACGAGATACATCATATAGCATAAAACACACGATTGATAAGCAGAACGAAACATTTATTTCGCCTCTTATTGAACATAACATCATTATTTTGAGGCTGCTTCTGTATGGTTACTTCAATACTTCATCATTTTTCATCATCATCAGATTTCTCTTCACATATCTCGTTAAGAATCGCCATGATTGCAACAATGAAGGCATAATCAACATTTGGATACACTGTAATAGTATATGTGTCGACTCCAAACGCAATGTTTTGAACGTTTAATTTCTTACTCATCTACAGTTTACCATAAACCTCGATTAGTTAAAAGTAGGGATATGATAAACATAGCCTCGAGACTTTGGTAGGTTAAGAAGTTATGCATAACATATTAAAACTAATAATAGTACCAAAATGTATAGTTGTTACCTCTGCAATAACAGTAGTACTTTCTCCAGCAAAAACAGTACATCTCTTTTCAAACCAATTTCCTTTCACTTTGAAGTCAGCAACATCTTGATTTCTGTTGGAGGCCAAGAACACATCAAGTGAAGTCTTGAATTGGGTTCGATTTGATAGTTTGGCAGTGAACAAATGGTCTCTAGAATCCGTGCCATCTCCTCTAAAGCATTGCCATCTTTTGCGAGCACTTGTTAACTGAACTTATTTAAAATAAAAATTGTCTTTAGTAACAAATTATAAAGGATTGTAGCTTAATCCGAAGATAGCAAACACATAAAAATACTTCAAAATCTTTATTTTGGTAGGATCGAGAATAAGTAATAAATAATAAAAATGTGAAATGAACATATAAATGAATTATTTAATTACCTTTTTGTGGAAAGTGAGGATACGGTTGCCAACAGCATCAACCAAGAGACGTTTACCGTGAACACTTAATAGCTTCCCTTTAACTTTGAATATCAAGTTACCATTGACGTCAGTTACGCCAAAATTTCCATCAGAAAGAGCTAGCAATTTTTTCCCGCTCAACATGTCAAAAGGGTGTGGACACACAAACTGTGGGCTCACAACACAAATCGGTTTACTGACTTGTTGTGGCAAGTAGCTCGATTCCTCAGTAAACCCCATTATTCACTACAATCAAACGGGCCCTTAGCGAGGAAGACAAATTATATATGTTGTGTGCTTATAAGTGACGAGTGTAGGTACCATCACTCTATTTATGCTATGATTTGGATAATTCGACATTCATATTTTATTGAAAGAATTACATAGTTGAAGAATCCCACACTAAAAATATAAGAAATTAAAAATGAGGGCATCAGTTCGTAATTTGACATGAAAAAGTTACATTACTGGAAATGGAATATATATATTAAGGCATGCAAAATAATGTCAATTCAAATAAAGTCTTTAGTAATGCAACATGTTCACTTAAGATAAACTAAATGAATAATGTAAATGTTTCGATATCATGAACTTCAGTAATGCAGCATGGTTGGATCAGTGGTAAACACCCTTGTCTTTGAAGACAGAGGTCATGGGTTCGATCCTCATCCCATGCAAATGTTGGAGGGCCTTTTCTACCATTTAGGTAGAAAGTGGAAGCAGCCTCTCTACTTAGGTAGAGGTAAGGTCTGTCTACATCTTAACCTCCTCCATACACCGTCGAGGTATTGGGGCTCAAAACCCGCAAAAAGCGGCACTGAGCAATTACTTACTTAGTTACTTTTTCGATATCATGAACTTCACTTAGCCTGAAATAATTCAGGACCGTTTGTCCTTAATTCACTTACGTAAAATTCGAGAAGGTATATATGCTTAGAAGTTCCTAATTTCAATCTGTAAAAGGTGTAACTGATGTTGATTTTTTGTAAAATATATATCCATTATTGAATTTCGTGTTGGTTAGTTTCTAGCTAGTAATTTTGGTGTTGTAGATCATTAAAAAAAAAAAAAAAACTAATTCTTAATTTCTTATATTTATATTTCATTTTCTCATCCATCGAATGATGAATCTCCAAAATCCGGTTAAACTTTTCCCAACTTCCTCTTTCAAGATGGTCCACATGCCCGCTATTTCACCTCGTGACCACGCTAACTCTTAAAATCATTGATTTTGACGATTCTGGATGAAAATTTTCCACCCTGTCCATACCACAATCATAGTAGAATGCTCTTATGGATGGTGGACAACCGGTGAGCAAGCTCGTCACCATTAGGTGTCTATTCCAAAAAACTTATCTAAGTGGTATAGGACGTGTTAGACGACCATTTATAATAAGTTGCGACTATTTAAGTTTGGTTTTTTTTATTACTTTTTAACGAATTATGAGGAAAATATTATCATAAAATCAAAAATGATACAAACACAAGTATAATGTTTCATTAAGTTACATAAAACCCATATATATATATATATTACAATAAAAATAATATTAAACTTTAAAAAATAAAGACAAATATTTAAATAATATATAAACTAATAATCTAAATGGGCTTGAAAATATAGATACGAAAGATTGTTGGGTCAACTTGAGGAGTGGGTTAGAACCCCCTAGTACTACTTTGCATCCGCAACTGGTCTATTGGAACACCGGTTTAATTAATCCTTTGGTGCATGATTGGCGCCTTGGCAGGTGACCAAATATGTTCAAATGGGGAGATGGAAAGAAAGCGACGAAACTTTAATTTTTTGCTAATGGGAAAAAGACAATAAAAAAGAAAATGGAAATAAATACAAAGAAGGAAGCAAACACTTTCGGTTAAGTTACAAAAAAGTACTTTTTCTTAAACTTTCGGTTTTCAATTTTTTTCTATAAAACAATTTTGGTTTTTATTTTTATTTTTAGAAAACCGATTAAGAAGTTGAATAGGCATTTACAAAGTTACTTTTATCAAGTTTTATAAAATCAAGAAGCTTTCCATTTATCTTTTTTGGAATATAGGTAATTATAAAAGTGAGAGTTTTTTATTTTGAAAAACGTGACTAATCTACTTTAATAAAAACTTTTATGAAATAATCTCATTTCTATTTATATATTCTCTTGGTTAAAGTACCATAATTTTTGCTATGATTCGAATTGTTCAAAAGAATATGTCTTATTGAACAGAATGAAGGATATATGATGAGTCCCACTCTAAGAAAAGAAGAAAAACGAGCATATCATATCATGATTTGACATAAAAAAAAGTTGCAACGAATATTGTGAAACCATGTCAATTCAAAAGGGGGACTACAATTCCAGCATTCCATACTATTCCAATCACTACATTATAAAAGGCAGTGGGTGACACCACCAGGTCAACAGTCAACCCCACCAGGTTATTAGCGACGACGTCGTCGCTAATAGTAGGACCCTCGACCCGGCTGACATGACGACTGACTAAGCTTGTGGTTGATGAAAACGAGGTGTCACGTCATCGGCATTAGCGGCGACGTCGCCGCTAATACCGATGACGTGGCACCTCGTTTTCATCAACCACAAGCTTAGTCAGTCGTCATGTAGTACAATAATGCATGCCATACTGTGTCGACCTTGGGAATGAAAATTTGCCATACCGAACCATTATTTGATAGGATAAAATGATGGTAGCCCATCATTTTTAGATAGTATATATGTTGCGGAACTATATTGCAATAATATAAGTTTCTGAAAAAAAATTCTTGAGTATAGATATATATTTTTTCAAACGTATTGTTTCAAGCGTATTGTATTTTTTCAAGCGTATTGTTTCAAGCATTTCAAGATATATATTTTAACAGTATTTGTAGTTGATGGTATTGTGTATCTTTCTTTTTCAAGCGTTTTGTTTATATATATATATATTGAGTATAGATGTAAATATATATATATAGAGTATGGACACCATTAATAGTTATTGAGGTTGATGTTTACTTGAATTGTTTCAGATGGATAGTTTGGAGGATATTTGGGCAGACCCAGAAAACGTACGTATTGAAGTGCCGGATAATGTGTTTGAGCAACCTGATGCAGACGGTGAATATGAATGCGAAGCTGGGGACTTTGAAACTGATGAGGTGTTCGGTTCCTTTGAAGAATTAACGGAGTGGGCTCAAAGAACAGCAATGGATTTGGGTTATGTTCTAGTTATACGGCGGACGAACAAAAACTCAAAAGAGGTGGTGAATAAAGTGACACTTATATGTCACCACGGTGGAGCGCGCGATGCAAGGTTAATTGGCCCACCCAAACGGTCCAGTAAGATAGGTTGTCCCTTCACTTTGATAGGCCACCCTGAGCGTGATGGTGGTTGGAGGTTAACTGTCAAGGATTGGAGACACAATCATGATCCAACTACCAATCTGCAAGGGAATGCATACGCTAGACGGATGACGGATGAAGAAAAGGAATTTGTGGGGACCCAATCGGATCGCGGTTTGTACCCACATCAGATCCTGGTAAACCTCAAACTTGAATTTCCAGGAAACTTGACTCGCAAAGGAGACATTACGAACTTCCTAAAAGCGAGAAGAAGGTCGGGCCAAGCAGGGCGTACTCCAATGCAGGTACAAACATTAAATATTCTAGTGTACTACGTTGTTGGAATTGACTTATTTACTCTATCTTGGTCATTAATCGCAGGTTATGTTTTCACTGTTGCAAGAGAAAAGGTACTTTTACCAGTTCACCACAAATAACAAAATGGACGCTTGGAGAACCTGTTTTTCATTCATCCAACATCAATGACCCTATGGCGCGCATTTCCCTGGGTTATTGAAATAGACTCCACGTACAAAACTAACATCTACAACATGCCGCTAGTTGAGATCGTCGGCGTGACTTCAACGGGGAAGACCTTCAGTTTAGCGTATGCGTTTATCGTAAACGAGCGGGAGGCAAATTATCAATGGGTTTTACGATGTCTTCGGTCCACCCTTGCTGATAGCTTTGCCGTTCGTGTCGTTCTTACTGACAGGGAGCTGGCCCTGATGAGAGCTTTGAAGGTTGTTATGCCGGAAGCGAAACATCTGCTTTGTAGGTACCATATATGGCAAAACATAATCAAGCACTGCGAACCAGCATTGCGGATGAAGAAAGATGTTAACATTGACAGGCTTAACGTTTGGTGGAAAAAAGTCTATCAGTCTCGGACTTTTGACGAGTTTAAGTCAAATGAGAAGGAGTTAAAGGAAAAACTTGGGGGTTTTCCAGGCGTCTACAAGTACCTGACCGATAATTGGTTGTCCCCATACCGAGAGTAGTTTGTGTCTTGTTGGGTCGATGAACACCTCAACTACCAAAACCACACCACAAACAGAGTGGAGGCCGAGCACCATCATCTGAAGGAAGAATTGAAGGGGAAATGCACATTTACTAGAATCCTCCAATGTGTTGATTCTGTCCTGATCAGTCAAGAAGCAGAAATAAGGGGCCAACTGTGGTATAGCAACGGGACCCGGAAGGGGAAACATAATTACAACTGTATGAAGGACCTATTGGGAAAGGTTTCACTTAAAGCTTTGGACATCATGGCTGATGAAATTGTACGCTTAGACAAAGTCCTTAAAAGACATGTTAACAAATGTGGGTGCAAGGTTCAGTCCAGTTGCGGGCTACCATGTGCCTGCAAGATTGCCGAGTTCATGCAGCGTGGTTAGTACGATTTATTACTTGTATTTTTTCATCAAAAGCACATAATTTCGTACACTTATTTATATAAAAAAAATGCAGGGACTCGTATACAGCCTCATGTCATAGACCCGTTTTGGAAAAAGCTTGACTTAACACCGTGGACATGTGTAGAAGACGAAGACGAAGAAGACGATGTCCATAAAGTCGTTGATGGTCTTACGAATTTCTTGGATCAGCAACCCAAGGCCCAAAAGAAACATTGGTTGTCAAAAATTAAAGACATGTTAAAAATTAAAGACATGTTTAAGCCTGGTAAGACACAAGTGAATGATCCTCTTGTTCAAAAGACCACACGCGGAAGACCAGTCGGCTCGAAACAAAAGCCGCCAAAGGTATACATAATACATCTAAAAAAATATTTGTCTTATTCAATAAATACAGTATATATAACTACCTCAGGTAAGGAAACTGATTCTTACTAATGGTCTAGGTGCCGGATCTCAACACCAACCCACCTGGGCTACGAAAATCCAAGTCCAGTCGACCGAGGGAATACAATGTGCCAGATTTGAACAAACCCCCACCTGCGCAGCCCGCCAGACACAGTACGTACGAGCCGTCCCAGTCCTGTCGTTATCCCGAGAACCGAAAATTGTTCGACGATCAATCCCACCCTGAATCACAATGGGTCAAAGATAATCCTGACATTTTCGGAAACCTGCACCCATATCCCTGTAGATCTTCAGGGCATCCTGACGTATCATCCTGGTCACGGCCTCTCGTAACGGGTGATTTTCTGGGTGACCTAGATATGGTTCTAAGTAGAACCGTCTCTGCAATAGTACCAAGTAAAAGTTAGCATCTACCATTTTTTTTAAATAAAGTATTTTAAAAGTAAAAAAAATTAGTTTTATACCATAAGCCAGTCAGTAAGTCCATCCTTGATGGGCTGGGGCACCTGATCCCACGACTCGTAATTATGTGGGACGGTAGCGACATAGGTCCCCAAATAGCTCTTGTACCACTTGGTGTGGTCCCCGATTGCCTGCCACCTACTGAGATCATTATTTAACATAAGCGAGATTCGGCGTCCCGAATTCTGAAACTCGCGCTCCAGATCGTTGTTAGCAGCAGCAGCTCTCCCTGTGCTAATACCTGCAAAACAAAATAAAATAACAAATATATATATATATATATATATACTTACCACCCGTACGCCTACAACCCCATTCGGGATTCCACCCCCAGTTTGGAGGGTCGTTGCCACCATCAGCCGTCCCAATTTATAAAATAACATAAACAAACATAAAAGTCATAATAAAGGTGCGACCTAAATTAACATATTTTCGACACAAAATTGTTTTCCAAAATTATTATACCTAAAATGACCACTTTTTTGCAACTTTTTTTCAAACATTCATTTATAACATTAATACTAACCTAATAACAACTATATTAACAATTACAATCATACTAAAAAGTGTTTTCTAACTAAGAATCATACTTTGAACTATAATAAACAATAATTATAACTACAAATGTTTTCTTAAATATTTATGAATTTCTAAAAATCATATCATTCCTAACTATAATAACATAAGTTATCTTTCCTAACTATAAAACTATAACATTTCTATAACTAATACTTTCTAACATATATTTACTAACACTTGTTCCTAACATATATTTTATATAACATTAAACTATAACATTTATATAACTAATATTTTATAACACATATTTTCTAACACATATTTTTTCTAACTTTTTTTTTCAACATATATTTTCTAACAAAAAAATATAACAATTCTATAACTAATAATTTCCATAAGAAATAAATATTTGATAACATTATTATATATAAAAAGGTAAATGAGTGTTACCTCGTCTAAAAAATGGTTTACCGGAAAAAAGAGTAGAACAAATAACGGATGGCTGGCCGACAAAAATATTAGTCGCCGGAAAACAATATCGTCGGAGTAAACCGGAAAAGTTTCAAATCTGTTTTCCCGTATATCAATGGTGGAAAATAGGTTCCCCGCAAAACTGGCACGCCGGAAAATATAATCGCCGGAAAAATGTCGCCGCTAAAAATACGCCTGAAAATGGCCTCCGGGAGGCCGAAAAACGTAGATGGTGTAAAAAAGAACGTTGATAATGATGATGAGGGGATAGATGGTCGGATTTGTGAGTTATACTAATGGAGAAGAATGGATTTTTTGGAGAAATTAAAAGTTTTTATGGAGGAGTAAAATGGAGAAGACGAACGAAGAAGAAGAAGAAGAAGGGGGCTGCCTTGTTTATATTGACGATGGATCTGTAGTGGGGGGGCCCACTATTTGCGGCGACGTCGCCGCTAATAGTGGGCTCCACACCCACGTGATTCGGCCAGTTACAGTCGTTGACTGACAGATGGGGGACCCACTATTTGCGGCGACGTCGCCGCTAATAGTGGGTGGTCGGGTTACTGCTTTTTCCCTGGTCGGGTTACGCGCTTCGTTATAAAATGATACCATGCCTTTGTATTAATTTGTACGTTATTTTTTATACTTATTTGTTATAAACTTTCAAGATGTACACATAATATTTATTAAAAAATGGAAAATGATGTGCAGAAATAAAATATATACATTTCAAAGTATACATAGTAGTATTTGTCTACAACGAGATAAATTTTGTTGTTTTTTTTATAATTTTGTCATTTGGATTCTTTGTTAGCAATAAGATGGTTATTTTCTTTTTTGCCAATAACATATTTAATGTACACATTCATACTCCCTATTAGAGCTTACTCGATCAAAAGACATAAAAATTGTTCAAAGTTCAATAACAAATAAAGTCTATTATCTTCTAAAATATATTTATAACTTTTTTTAAATCAAATACTTACACCACTTAAGATCATCACAACCATCAACAGTCACCACCACTATTACAGTCGCCGCCATCACCACACGGCCACGAGTACCATGCTAATAAGTAATAACCGAATGTTACGAACTTGTTAAATGTGTATATAAAGTGTTGAAGAGTTACTGTCTTTAATCATTTTGTAGAAAAATCATGAGCTAAATAATAATTATACCATGCAACACTTTTTTCCTTTTATTTATGAAAGATTCATTTACTTTGATTAATTATAAAGTGTAATAGTTACGTAAAATAGAGGCGCGCACACACACACACATATATATATACGAGCATAGTGCCCGCGCATTGCAGCGGCTAGAAAGTGATGACAATATAAAAGGGAGGCGGTGGTGGAGAGCGAGGTAGGCGGTTGAGAAGGAGAGCAGCGGTGGAAGAGGGTGATAGAAAGTCGATAAGAGTGTGTAATGATTAGAGAGAATGGGGAAAGGATGATATATAAGGGTATTATGTTTAAGTAGGGGTATTTTGGGAAGAAAAAAATGTTGAATTTAAGAAATTCAATACTCTTTATAAGGGAGTATAGAAGTATAGATATATATATAGGGACAATCAAATAAGAATAGTTTTAAAATAAGAACGGTGAGAACACCTTAAAATCATCATTTTGATGCATTAAAAGTCCATAAAACTGACATAGTGCATAACTAATTATCATTATTTAAGTGTTTAACAACACATTGATTCATCAAAATCGAAAAAATCACGTTTTTTATTGGATGCATCATTTTGATAAATATGCATACAAGATGGATGCACAAAACAAAAAAACATGATTATTTCAATTTTGACGAATGAATGTGTTGTTAATCACTTAAATAATGATAATTAGTTATGACTATGTTAGTTTTATGGATTTTTAATGCATCAAAATGATGTTTTTAAGGTGTTCTTACTATTCTTATTTTAAAAGTATTCTCATCATAGTGTTATCCATATATATATATATATATATATATCTTTCATATTGTGCAGACTTAGAATTTTATTGATTTCATCATCGGGTATAATACAAAAAGCTAATTATTATAGAACATTAGAAAATCCCTTCAAAAAAGTTTTATTAGAAAACATATAAGAAAAGGGGATTGCAGATTATAAGATCCACACAATGCTTAATAATATATTACGCGTATAAGTTAAAGATATTTTAAAATTTAAATCTCGAGTCATGCAAGCCAATCTCAAGTTATCTTACATTGGTATCTCAAGCACAGGAAGACTTCTTAATCCAGCCCATTTGCCAGTGCATATTCTATTGGAGGCCCATTACATATCAATCCAAAATTACTACTTAATCCAGCCAACTTGTATTTCATTATCAAAGTATCACAATTCACAAACGGGGCATTTTTTTTTTCATCCGGTTGATAATGATTTCATTATGAAACTATATTAAGGGCACAAAGTTATATTAAGGTTTACATTCATCTAATACTTCAATGAGGTGGATCACGGTGGCACTATTACCAGTAGAAAAACCATAATGAGGTATCCGTGAATTACATAGATTTTTTTTTTCTGGGGAAGGGTATATGATGTTGTTAGGCAAGTTGGGTGAAAAACCCCTTACATGTCACTTTTTGAAACATAAAAAACATGGGAGCTCAAATATTTATTCGAAATATTAAAAAATTAGTTTGTGAAAAGTTTTTCCACCCAAGTTGGGTGCATAACAGCACCATACTCACTTTTCCTTTTTTTTTTCCATGTAAAAATTCGTAAAAGTTTATAACATTTTTTAAATGCATCAAAGTCTAACAGAAAAATACATATGATGGTATTCGATCTTGAATTCGACACAGCATACACTCATAAAATTACTCGTGTGGTAGATGATGACATGATGTCATAAGAACAAAAGAGACATTCAGCTGCAACTAATAATTTGTACCTCAAAAGACGTTTGGCTGACGTTGTATTCGACATTTAGCAAACACTTTATGCGTGGAACAATTGATCAAAAGTGTTCAGCTTTAACGTACGAGACTTTTTGGCAAATAACTGAATAAGACGAAATGTTACATACTCACTCTATTAACTCATATCTTACCTTGGACCCGCAATCCATTTTATACATAATATAGTTATTGTAAAGCATTATGCCTCCCATATGTAATCGAATTAATTAACATTATATAAAGCTCAAAGTCTTAGAAAGTAACTTGTCAATCTGTATATACACAAAGTCTCACGCGAAAAATTAGGATATTTAAATTTCCATTTGCCATGTGATTTCTGAAAATGAATTAAAGACTGATAACAATATATCCATGTTAAGATTCAAACACCAACAATAATAAATAAATAAGTAGCCATATTAATAAAGAAGAAATGGTTTTATAACAATCCACAAAGCTGAAGATAGACAATCCTTTGTAATAGAACAACAAGAATTACATAAACGAACCACACCGTGACCACATTTTCTTGAATATAAACGAGTAAATTTCTTGGAGAAAAGGATATATAGTTATGAACCTCCGCGTCGATATATATGACAAATCTATGACCATTGCAAGAGCTTCAAGTACTAACGGGTATGTTGAAGTTATATGACTAATACTAAAGGCAAAAGGAGGCTCAATCCGGTTTTGTCTTTATCTAAAGCTCGCTAGGCTTACTAGGGGAAAGCTTCGCAGGAATGAGCTAGGGCTCTCCAATTTAGGCCTTCCATAGTTTCCATGAAGCCTCGCTAGTTTTTGTCTTTTTTCAGAGCTCCACTGAAAAGCTCTCGCTGGAGGCTCGCCTCCACCACCCATTACGCTCACCCCTGCCTCGATCCTTTTTCTAAGTTTCAACAGAGGCCTGTTGTTTCAAATTTCTTTAGAATAAACTACTGTTAGACACACCATTACGTTAATATAGAAGATAATTTTCATATTGTGCAAGACTTAGAATTATTGTTTTTATTATTTTGTAAAACAAATCGACCGAGTTCGATCAAGTGGTTGGAGCTCTTACCTTTAGACACAGATATTAAGGGTTCGATTCTCATGTTCGACAAGGCTGTAGGTCCTTTTCTACCTTTAGTAGAACTTGAATCCAATCTTTCTATCTTAGGTAAAGGTAAGGCTTCTACATCTCAACTTCCCCACACACCGTCGAAGACAATATTGGGACTCAAAACCCGTCGTAGACGACATTGAGTGTTACTATCATTTTGTAAAACAAAAGGCTAAGTTTGTAAAAATTTGTATATAACTCGAGTCCTTGGAGCCGATTTTAAGTCATCTTAAACTATTAGGTATTCTAGCCAAGTCATCAGCATTAGGAAGACTCTTTGAAGTATTGACCTGACTCGATCAACCTTATAGGAGACCTGAATTCAAGTTCAATATCTTGACCTTTTTACGTACAGCCTTGACACGTAATACTTTCCCACGGAAAGAAGAGTATAAAATTCTTTGAGGCAACATATGTTATATGTATGTAATTATGTATCAATGTATGTCGCCCATTGGCCAGTGCTTGTAGAATGTTTGGAGGCCCATCACGATTCAATCCGAAATGAGTTAATCCAGCCCACTTGTATTCCAACAAAAATATATCACAAACGAGCAATGTTTTAAATACCGGTAAATACCGGCCGGTATTACTGGTACCGGAGACCACGCCGGTATTTTAAGTCCGGTATTTTCACTATTCAATACCGGCCGGTATTTCCGGTATTCCCGGTATTACCATACCGGTATTTCCGGTATTTTCAAAATATAAATTTTGATTTTTAAAAAAAATTATTTTTATGATATTTTAATGTTATTTTTTGTTATTTGTAAACTTTAAAACCTATATTTTGTTATAAAATACATATTTGGTATTATTTTTGAGTAAATTATAATTGCATTTTGACTTTTTTTTGTTAAATTGTAACAAGTTTTGTAGGATTTTTACACAAAAAAGTATAATAAATTAAAAATAGTCGTACCGGCCGGTAATTCCGGTATTACCGATAATACCAGTAATACCGGAAAATTTTTCAACGCCGGTATAACTAAAATACCGGTTTTTAAAACATTGCAAACAAGGTATATATTCATCATTTCATCCGGGTTAATAATGAAAATACATTGTGGTGATATTTATGATTGCTTTTATAGTTAGAAATTTAGCTCTTTTTTAATATTTACGTCTTAGTCTATAAATATAACACTTGGCCTATAAATATCGAGTAGCACATATCGTAACCTTATTTTTTGAACCTTGATGAATGGAATTACATTTTTTTTTTCTCTTTTTAATCTTCTTCTTCTTGTTCTTTAGTTTTAAAATAACATTATTTATCATTCAAAGTTAAGTTACTTGATGTTAAAATCGTATAAATAGCTTTCTTATTGTTACTAAATCTCTCCCAAGTCCTAATTAAGTATATGTTAACTTAATCATTTTTACTATTAAAAGGGTGAGAACGATAAAGTTTTAAAAGTATAAGAGTTAATCAAGATAATTTAAAGATTTTGCTAACTAGAGGCTTTAGTTAACATTCAAATTTTGACAATATTCTATATTTAAAGCTTCAACATTAAATTTATATAACTCTTTTAACTATTATGGTAGCCTATTAACAACTCTAATTTTCTTTAAAAAAATATTACACATGCATTCTTATTGTGACCCAATTACTGAGAAAAAAAATATATTTTCTCCATCCCAAATTAATTGTTTAAATTTGAGTCGTTAAGTTTCTAGTATTCAATTTTGATTGTATATATTTTTTTTTGTATTTTATAACATTTGATATAAATTATATGAATGAATTGATTTTTAAATATATATTTTTGTTGATAAATTTTGTGAGTTGAATAAATTTTATTGGTTAATTTTGAAAAAGTTGATAAAATTGATTTTATCACTCCTAACACCCTTAGACCTTAAGATACTTGGTAATGAGTATAGTAACATATTGAAAACATACTTAATAAATACACCAAATTACATTTTTTTAATGATGTGAATCACATATATGCACATATATGTATGTTGATAACTCGGATGTAATAATGTAGCACTACCGCGCGATGTTTCAGGGGGTGTTCGTGAATTACATCCATGATGCACGGACAAATTTCATAAAAGTTTTTAATAATTAACTTCTTCAAATTGCGTCAAGATATATAGTCTAACACTATAATTAAAAAATATATATGGTGGTATTCGATCTTGAATCCGACACATCATACACTCTTCAATCTTCATGTTACTCGTGTGGTGAATGTGATGTCATAAGAACAAAAGAGATTTAGCAGCAACCACTATATTGGTGTACGTATGTTATTTTTGGTGTTCAAAAAAAAAAAAAAATTGTACCTCAAAAGACGTTCGGCTGACGTTGTATTCAACATTTAGTGAACACTTTATGCGTGGCACATATCAAAAGTGTTAACATATGTTTCCATAATGAGTTGGTGAATACACGTGGACCTGCTTCAATTCCTCATCGGTGCTCGCCACCCCCCACCTCGTAAAAATAATACTCTCACATGCAATGAGAATATTTAGGAAGTTATAAAAGCTTTTTACAGTATAATATTATTGCAGAAAACAAGAAGTGAAATAGTATTTTGACTCATTAAAATATGTTTTGCATTATTTAAAGCATCTAAATATATAAAAATCATTTGTTCCATGTTTTAAGTGTTTGTATCGTTTTGTCCTCTTTGCTTGTCCGATAGTCAATTAAAATATATAATTCATGTGTGTCTAACATGTTGCAAAGATGTAATGTATATACCTAATGAACGGGTGTATTTCTAACTCGGCAAAGTTTAGCTAGAGGGTGAGGGGCCCACCCCCTCTAAAACTTAAGCTATATCACTAGTAGCATGGGAGAAAAACGGTTCTAGTTAAGTCTTATTTTCAATCTTATTATATTTCATTTATGAGGAATAGAGGTTAGAGGTTTAGAAAATATATAGTTAAAATTGCTTTTGAATTAAAACTTACTTTATAAAAAAAATAAAAAAATTGAATCGTTTTGGCTTTATAATTGCTCATCTACATGTTAGCTTTCATTCTTTTACTTTCCTTCGAAATATGAAAAAGACAACTCTATCTTTAATTCACTCATCTTCTAGAGTGAAAATTTTAGCTAATTAACATCTACTGCTTGACAAATGTATTGAAAGGAATTATTGCAAAATAGTTAAGCATAATAATCACAACGTAGAACACTAGAGCGTACGTACTACTACCAATTAAGAGGATATACTCGATCGGTATATAATACGCTAGCTTTAATTCGCAAAAAGAGGCTACATATATATGTTTATACAAGGTTTTTTACTCGCACGATGTACGGTTTTTAAGTTATTTTTTTAAAGTTTTAATTTTGACATTGAAATCAATAATATATATAATGTTCAACATTTAAATACTAACAAAAACTTAAACTTAGTTGAATATATTTAGAAACTTAATGGTGTTGTGATACTTGGATAGTAAAAATTAGTTTAAATGAGATTAAGTTTGTATATAAATATCTTTTTTATTTAATATTTAATGGATAAATATTGTCAAAAAATGTGATAATGACACATATGATAAAAACCTATGTGGCAAATTTTAAAAATAACTTTATATTGAGGAGGGCTTTAAAAGATTAAGACTCCTATTGTTTTAATAAATATATAGATATATTTTATATGTAGTATGCTTATACCTGACATCATTCATATATATATATATATATATATATATATAATCAGGTCTTACGTACATTAATTAATATTGTGGACTAATCGATGTGTAATAAACATATATATGAGATTTCAAACAAACCCGAAATAACGATGGTTATCTAGTCATGTATAATTGACAAAACCATGTCATCCCCATTTTCTATTAGTTTATAGGGTACCAGCAAAGATCTTCTTTTCATACACATCATACAATTCAAACATTCTGTTTGCTTAAATCTTTTCGGATTCAGCTTGGAAATAAATTTGTTAATTACACGATATATTGAAAATAATTAAGTTAGTTTTCTGGGTAATTAATTAAGCATTCTTTTTAATTAATATATAAGTACACACACTATAAAGTTACCAACTTACCATGACATGCAAGTTAATTACCTCGCTCTTTAATTATCTTTTATGTTGTATGGGAGTGTAAACTTAAAGTGAGTATATAAATCTCCACGTACACTTCCAAAACATAGAGGGGGGAATTTGTAATTCAATGATTTGTGCGACAAAAGTTATGCTACAAATTGCAAGTGTTGACTTCTTTTTTGACATAATTATAAGTGAGACAAAAATTGTATTTAGCAAATTAGCACATTAATTTGCATTAGCGCCCATAATATCATGAAAAAACTGCCTGAAATTATTAAATACTCGTATGTTATATTGGTAGTGAGACTTACATAAAAGACAAACAATATATTCTTTTCCAGATAGAGTCTTCGATCAAAGTGCACCAATATTACAAAATTGATGTCGATCGATCTTCAACATCAAGGTTCAGGTGGTCACGATGGTGAAGATGGGTACATGAACCACTAACTCGATCTTTGTGCCTGTGTGTTTAGCATTATTCAAGCTAAACACACAGGTGTACACAATTTTTCGCCCAACATTAACCTCTAACCAAACGTTAATGGTTGGTTAGTAGAGTTCGGATGCATAACTCAAAATTAACACCACTTTATTATTTTACTTTGATCAGAAGGGATCAAAGTGGTTGTGTTAATTTGTTTCAATGATATATGATCGAGTTAGTAATGCACGTACCCTGCTTCTCCATCTTGATCAGCACCCACCTTATAATTAATAAGCTTGTACATTAAGTAAACTAACTCTGCACAAAAGTACTATTTCTTCAAGACACTAATTAGTAGTATTATCACACACACGCACTAAGGAATATATGAGACATTATTTATAACAAAAAGAATGAAGGAACGGTATTGTCTACAAGAAGTTAATTTGTGTCTTAGTTGGGTTTGGGACCCTTACCAAAAAAAAAATGAAACCCTAACAGGTTGTAAACCACTACAACATATACTAGGGCCACATCTCAATGACCACTAAAGAAAGTTTGGTCTTTTCTATCGAAAGGACTAAAGATAGAATTAGCCCATTATGGTGTTTCTTCGGATGGGACTACAGTGCAAGTCGTTGGAACAAATTAAGTAGGATTTAATATCTTTTGAGGTTAAAGTAGCGTTATACACGACCATTGGTTGGGGATAACAAAAGCTAAAAAAAACACATCGTTGAAGTCAACAATTCAAGGAAGACCATATGTAGTGTCACCCAGAACAAAAT